>NC_134494.1:36789799-36794799 GCF_040206685.1 Ascaphus truei
TCAAATCGCCCCAGTGTAAGTGTATGCTCGAACATAAACTCACATACACAATGAAGTGGAAGACCTCTAGCCTGACATCAACCAACTTAACAACAAAGGAAATTGTCACCAAGATCATTATGGAAGATTTCAATGCAAACAGCAGAAAGACGAAGCATCAGTTGGTAAGTATTGTTACAGCGACAGGAATGAACGTGGGGACAGATTAGTAGAATTTGCAAAATGTGAAAACATCTACATTATGAATTCATTTGTCAAGAAGAACCCAAATAGAAAATGGACATGGAATGGACCCATTGAAATGGACTACAAGAAACCACGTGATTAAAGAAGGCGCTGTCCGTTTTAACACAAGAAGTGATCCCCGATTGGATAAAGAGGTAATTTGCAGCGAACCAAAGATAGAAAAAATAAAAGTGATTTACAAGAAGACAAAAACAAATCAACATCGAGCACCTCAATAATAAACTACAGCCAATTTCAAATAGGGCCAAGACAATGTTTCCGCTTCTTCGAGATGCATAGGGATACTTTGACTAACCGTTATGAAACGCTTATGAAGATTACAGCTGCAAGCACAGAGAAAACTGGAGGAATCGCCAACAAAAACAAGATAAGAAAATAGCAAGTGAGACAATGTGGTTATTGAGGCAATGACAAGAAGGGAAGCAATCCCAAGATGCAAGAACAACAATTAAATATACAGAGCTGTGCACGAGGATCCACAAGCGTATGATTCAGGATGATACAAAATGTAACTGTGTGTAGAAGGTTACTGAAGATTACAACCATTAAGGACAAAGCAGTGACGTGATGGGGGAGAAGCAAATCATCACATTCAAACAAGACAATGGATCAACTATAAGGTACCGTGAGCTCAGGACTTCGAAAATGAAAATTGTATGAGAACACAGGTAACACACAACATATTCAAGCACATTAAGAGCAAAGAGAACCCCTCAGTATAATACCTTGCTTCCTTCCAGAAGTAGCAGCACAGGGAAATAAAACCCATGAATAATGTATATGCCCCAGGGGAAGATGGAATAAGTACTGAAATCTTGAAGGAAGCCGGGGAAGAAACAGAGAAATGTTTGCAGATCTCTTTACATGCCGCTTGATGAAAAGGAACATTCCAGAACAGTGGAGAATGCCGAAGTTATCCTCATCCATGAGAAAGGAGAAAAAGATAACGTCAAGAATTACAGACCAAATCAGTCTTACAAGTTTTTTTATAATGACAAATCGGCTACAACAGACCCTGGCTTTCGCCCAGCCTAGATAACCAGCTGGATTTTGGTGGACACAACACAAAGGATCACATCCAAGTTGTACAAGAAGTGATTTCCCGAAGTAAACAATACAATCTACCACTCCGCGTAGGGTTCACAGATAACAACAAAAATGTATTTAAAACGGCTGTGATTTAGACCAAATAAAATGCTTTAGAAAACAAGCGTTAATGAAGCGTACATTGATGGCATAAGGAACATTCACGAGAATGCCACATCAACCATTAGATTAAATGGAGACAAGCAAGAATAGGATCGCCAGGGGGACACCATGTCACCAGAGCTTTTCATTGGAACACTTGAAGAATTGTTCATGACTAAACTGGGAGGAAAAAGGAATCAAAATCAACAGCCAATACTTTAGTCACCTATGAGTTTCAGGTGACCGTGTTCTTTCTGCCACAAGTCCAGGAGACCTCCAGCAACAAGTTGGAGAACTCACTAAAGCAAGTAAGAGGATGTGTCTCCTTATACTGTAAACCTCAGCAAGACCAAAGACATGTTCAATAAATGTCTCAACGCTACAAAGATCAAAATAAATAGTATAGAAGTAGAAAACCGTATCTACCTTGAGCAGCAGGGATCAATGGATGGGTTCCGTATGATTAAAATCAATAGGTGAATAACAATGGGATGGCGATTTCCCACAAGATAATCTTTCAAGGGAAGGTGTTGAATGAGTTAATTCTGCCTGTACTCATGTATTGATGTGAAACCTGGTAACTAACTGCAAAGATCATTCAAAAGCTTTACCCAATTCAAAGAAAATTTGAGAGATGTATGCTGTGTATTACCAGAGGCAGCAAGAGAGAAATAACGAATGGGTTTGAAAGCAAAATTAAAAAAAAAAAAGTCTGACATCACGATGAGAAATAACCATTGCTGGATAAAGATGGTACTCAGCTGGATCCCAAAGATTATCAAAAGACAGAGACGATGACCAAAAGTAAGGTCGGAGGATGAAATCAGAAAATGTGTTGAAGCAACATGGAGAAGGGAGGCTTGCAATCGCAGTATCTGCGAGATCATTGGGCTTTCATTCAGCAAAGGATGATGACTGATGGTGATGAATATATGTACGTATATACGTATTTGTGTATACCGGCACAGCACAAGGGATAATCAATCACATGTATGTATGTATGTATGTATGTATGTATGTATGTATGTATGTATATATATATATATATATATATATATATATATATATATATATATATATATAATGTAGGTAATAGCTGCTATCACCAAAGCGACAGCAAAGAAACAACACTCAAATTTCATCAAAGCAAAAAGTGTATTGACATAACACATCAGCATAAAGATAACCAACGTTTCGGTCCTCTAAAGACCTTCCTCAGGGTGACTCAGAAGCTTCATACACACCACTATGGTATCCACTATGAGTGTCAGCCACACAATTAGACCACGCCCTACGCGTTTCATCATCAAAATGACTTTGTGGGTGAGCATTTGTATGAGTTCATGTTCCTTAAAATACACATTTTTTTATACGTTAATACACTAGGTGTGTGCCTGTTTGTTCTTTTTTTTCTACAGATTTTGGTCAGGGATTGGTGATCCCTTATTTGGGCTGCAGATGCCTTGGTGGAATACATTTTGGAACTGGACTGTACCCCTCTATTGGTCTTTTGAAGGATAATATTTAATTTTTTATTTTTATGTCTATTTTTATTAAATATATGAGTTACATTATTTAGATGGTTTAATATATGTATTTTAGGGACAGGAGGTTATATTCATACATGTTAGCTTGTACTAATCTTGTATTGATTGACCTGATAGGTATATATTTTAAAGCCTATAGTTAGCTAGTCCTTTATATTTACATCAGCTTCATATTCAGGGTATTAATTAGGCGCTACTTCATAGGTTTAATTTGTTGTGTAATATATATATATATTATATATATATTATATATATATATATATATATATATATATAACGAATAAACAAGAACAGTAGGCACACCGTCGGGTAAATCAAGATGATAGGTGCAAATCCTATATAGAATATATAGGCAATACGATACCGTGTTTGAGATGAATATCAAGAGGCAGCACTCCAAAAGGTAGTCAAAAAAATATTGTATTAACAAGACATCATATCCAACGTTTCGGTCCTTCGTGCGGGACCTTTCTCAAGGTGAAGAGATACAAACATATATACACACACACACACATATATATATACATACATACATACACACATATATATATATATACATATATATATATATATAAACAGAAAAAGAGAGAGAGCGCACGCCCCATAGCATAATACTGCGTAATTTATTATAAAATTGGGAAGGGAAGGGGATGGAAGGGGGGGGGGGGGGAATCGCACTCACAAGATAAAAAGTTTTAAAATGCAGTTTGTGAATTAATTCACCACCATCCGGTACTGCTGGGCGAAATCACTTCCAGATAGCTGGTCAATATCACCGCCAACCGGATAAGGACGCCGTTATACCGTCTGTATGCTGTTCAAATTCAGCTCTCCACTCCGAATTCGGCATACAGACGGTATAACGGCGTCCTTATCCGGTTGGCGGTGATCGTGACCAGCTATCGGGAAGTAACTTCGCCCAGCAGTACCGGATGGTGGTGAATTAATTCACAAACTGCATTTTAAAACTTTTTATCTTGTGAGTGCGATTTCCCCCCCCCCCCCTTCCATCCCCTTCCCCAATTTTATAATAAATTACGCGTGCGCTCTCTCTCTTTTTCTGTTTGTAGATATCCGTGGAGGTGGTTTATCCCTTGTGAGAGCAGCAGAAGATCCCTTGCATACACCTATACCTCCTTTTGGACTGATCATTGAAGGACTGGTTGGATTTTATATTATAACTTTACACTTATTTTTCATTTTTTTCATCATCTTTTCACTTTTTTAGCACTTTTTGCACATTTTTTATTTTTATTTTTTCACCCACATTAATGTATTTTTCTATGGTGTTGTTTTAAGTATATTTGTTTATTATGCTTAGTATTTAACAGTTTTATCACACATGTATATCTTGATTTTTAAACACATTTAGGAATTTTACACACTTTTCGTATATAAGATATTAGCACTACAGTTCATTTTTACACGTAGCAATAGAGTATTATTCTGGCGCCACATCTTTTGTTTTTTCTATACATATATATATATATAAATATTACATATATACATATACACATATATTACATATATACATATACACATATATACAGTGTTCAACAAATAATTATAACCACACGCCCGTGGCGAGTGGATTTAGGCCACTGGCAAGCCGTGCTGTGACTCTATGAATTCCCCTGCTCATGCCAATTTTTATTTTTAAATAAATAAATAATCTCCCTCCCTGATTGGGTTAACGCGGAGAAGAGGGCCGGCAGGCAGCTCTGGGTTAGCCCCTTCCCCTGATCTCCTCCCCCCCCTGCCCCCGATCCCCGCTTGCTGCCCGGGGGTGTCCGCCTCTGAAGGGGGTCTGCTTCCGGGGGGGGGGGTGCGTGCTGTGGCGTCGGCCGCTTCAGGTGGGGGTGGCTGTGTCGCCCTCTCCCCGTGTCGCCCTCTCCCTCTGTCCGTCACTCTCTCTCTCCCTCTGTCCGTCACTCTCTCTCTCTCTCTGTCCGTCACTCTCTCTCTCTCTCTGACCGTCACTCTCTCTCTCTCTCTGTCCGTCACTCTCTCTCTCTCTCT
>NC_134494.1:36799658-36849658 GCF_040206685.1 Ascaphus truei
ACAGAAAGTGTGTCACAGAATGTGATACATCTCATTATAATGTGTGCACCATGTAACTCCCCCAACTCCTACTGACTCTCCCCAATGTGCAAGCTGGGGCAGAGATGCAGAATCAGATACATCTCATTATAATCTGTGCACCATGTAACTCCCCCAACTCCTCCTACTAACTCTCCCCAAGGTGCAAACTGGGACAGAGGCGCAGAATGTGATACATCTCATTATAATCTGTGCTCCATGTAACTCCTCCCACTGACTGTCCCCGAGGTGCATGCTGGGACAGACCGGCAACATTTTAGCAAAATGCTTTGATGCATACAGTAGGTACAGGACGAAAATGGTGCAGTTTTGTTCCAAAAATGCCTTAATACTATATAGAGCCCGTAGTGAGAGGAAGACAAACCCCTTCAATGTCTTAGATGATCATGTTCACAAACATTAAACATTGAAATATAATATAAAATACTTAAGTTCACTAATGTTTGTCATTCAGATCTAACCCTAAAACACCTCCCTGTCTATAGTGCCTAAAGTAAGAATTTAGTATCTACTAAAAAAAAGCACCACAATAGTCAGTACATTTGGCGTAATCTGTTATAAACCAAAACGCCGCCTCCTTCCAAGCCAAGAACAATGAAGTATAACATTCTTCAGCAAAAATAAAATCAACCGTTTTCAACCGGATTCAAAGTACAGGCATACCCCGCATTAACGTACGCAATGGGACCAGAGCATGTATGTAAAGCGAAAATGTACTTAAAGTGAAGCACTACCTTTTTTCCACTTATTGATGCATGTACTGTACTGCAATCGTCATATACGTGCATAACTGATGTAAATAACGCATGTGTAACAGGCTCTATAGTCTCCCCGCTTGCGCACAGCTTCGGTACAGGTAGGGAGCCGGTATTGCTGTTCAGGACGTACTGACAGGCGCATGCGTGAGCTACCGTTTGCCTATTGGGCGATATATCCTTACTCGCGAGTGTACTTAAAGTGAGTGTCCTTAAACCGGGGTATACCTGTAAACTGCTGCCCCGATGGTGCAACCAATTTATCCCCGCGACGCGCACGATTGACGTAAACCAGTCCAAGGAAAAACTCTCCAGGTTCCATGGATCGGTCACAAAGCGCTTACAATCGAACGCCTGGTGTACGCAACAAAGAGAGAGAACCTTTCCTAAAATCAGGACGGATTTTACTTTTTTTAACATGAACTATTCCAGAAGCAAAAAAACATGATCCCGCAAAGTCCCCCGTTCCTGCAGGAAGCGAGGAACAGAACAGCGTGAAAAGAAGCCTCTGTTCCGGAGACTGTGTCCTTTTGCTTTGTGAGAACTGAACTGTAAGAAGATCACTTCTTGGAAAGAGAACAGCTCCCCTCCTTTGGGGTCAGCCAGGCTACCGAGCAAATGAAAACAATTATTTAAACCAACGGTGTTTAAACCATTTAACAATTGCCAAGGTCAAGTGACTTCCAGCAGTTACAAGACCCAGGAGGCATGTTCATATCAAAACAATGCAAATAAATTATCTCTGCAGACCTCTGCAGTCACTAAGTGACCACAGAGGTCATTCTGCGTGCGGTCTGGGAGACTTTGATGTAAAACCAATATAGATTATTTATCAGGGCAGCGGAACATTTTGGATTTAGCCAAATGCCAACAGACGCAAATCTATGCTGGTAAAATAGTTACAACGTCCAGCTAAGAAAAAGCCCATTCTTATATTCCCAATTGTGTCCGTGGGGCAAACAGTTATACAGAATATTTTCTGACACATACGCCATTGTGCTTGCTGTACGGATTTTTCCTTATGTCAGTTATCTGCTGAATAAGTGAATTTCGTGGTCAACGTACAACATAAAAAGTAGGAGAGTCGCACTTGAAAATCCTTTCCAAGAATACTACACAATAGTAACAGGTTCATGCTAATTTGTTACAAAACGGGTATTTTTGATTTATTATTATATATATGGAAATATCATTCTAACATGTACGATCCAATAAAGATCATTCCTTCCAAGACCAAACATCACCAATATGTCTGCAGTTAAAATGATTTATGGCTTTTTTTTTTTTTTTTTTAAATCAGGCGCCGACAAATATATTTTAAGTTGCAGTTCCCCCGGTTCGATACCCATATATACAGTGGTCGACAAATCGCCAAAAAATCTACTCGCCAAACAAAAAAATCTACTCGCCACCTAGTACCACACGAGTGCTGCTTGGGCCAATAGGAGCTCGCCACGATGTTAAATCCACTCGCCCGGGGCGTGCAAATGTATAGGTTTGTCGAACACTGCATATATATATAAAATGACAGATGGGAAGCAGGGCTGAAACACGCTATTTTCATCTCCATTAATGTAAAAAAAAAATAATAACATTACAATATGGGATTGTTGCTTTACATCGCCCATTACAATGCCCATTTGTTTATACGGGTAACAAATATCACTAGGAGTTATTGATTAAACTGTGATAGTGCTGATGGGGGCGCTATCCCACAGAAACTCCAATTAAAGTAAATATGTTTCACAGTTTAATTAATAAGAATAACCCCCCTATTCGTAATATCAATTTATTTCTGGGCCTTTTAATAATAAAGTCATTTGATGCTGAAGCATTAATGTTATATATTTCTCAATATTCTAAAATAAAGAGTTCATGAATCAAAGGGTTAATCTGTGTGGGGAACATTTATATTTTTACATATGTGCAAAAAAAAAAAAAACAGAAAGAAAACTCTGATGAATTCCCCTAATTGTGCCTTTATTTAACTTTAATTGCAAAATCATTAAACGGTGCAATAGAAATCATATAAAAGCAACCAACAAAGCTGGGTCAAGTGCTTAAATTCAAAGACAAGACAATGAGTGACACATGGCCAGAATAGGTTAATTGGGGTCACCAAGTAGCAATAGATTCTTACCTAACCAGTCATTAAACTTCTTAACCTCGGACGGCAGCCCCAGCTCCGTAAAATCACCAGTGTGGAGAAGGATGTCACCGTATGGCATCTGGATGCCATCTGTTCTGGAGTGTGTGTCGGAGACGCAGACAAAACGCGTGTGGCCGGCTGGTTTTGGAGTGTCATATGGGATGGGGTCTACCCTGAAGCAGAGATAATTAAAGGAGTGTTACAACTTGGGAAGTAGAGATACAGTATTAAAACAGATCAAGAGTACATAAGGATGAGAGACTGAGAGACTGAGAGAGAGAGAGAGAGAAAGAGAGAAAGAGAGAAAGAGAGAAAGAGAGAAAGAGAGAAAGAGAGAAAGAGAGAAAGAGAGAAAGAGAGAAAGAGAGAAAGAGAGAAAGAGAGAAAGAGAGAAAGAGAGAAAGAGAGAGAGAGAAAGAGAGAGAGAGAGCGAGAGAGAGCGAGAGCGAGAGAGAGCGAGCGAGAGCGAGAGAGAGAGAGAGAGAGAGAGAGAGAGAGAGCGAGAGAGACTGCGAGAGAGAGCGAGAGAGAGAGCGAGAAAGAGAGAGAGTGAAAAAGAAATAGTAAACTTGTATGCACCATCTAATCATTGTTTTGTAAAGAACACAAAAAGATAATTAAAGGAGTGTTACAACTTGGGATGTAGAGAAACAGTATTAAAACAGATTAAGAGGACATACGGATGAAAGACAGAGAGACAGAGAGTGACAGAGAGTGACAGAGAGAGCGACTGAGAGAGAGACTGAGAGAGAGAGAGACAGAGGAGAGAGAGGAGAGAGGAGAGAGAGGAGAGAGAGGAGAGAGAGAGAGAGAGAGAGAGAGAGAGAGAGAGAGAGAGAGAGAGAGAAAGAGCGAGAGAAAGAGAGAGAGAGAGAGAGAAAGAGAGAGAGAGAAAGAGAGAGAGTGCGAGAGAGAGCGAAAGAGAGAGAGAAAGAGAGAGAGAGAGAAAAAGAAATAGTATACTTGTATGCAACATCTAATCATTGTTTTGTAAAGAACACAAAAAGCAGCTCACAGTCAGTGTTACTCCTGTACTCACAGAAGCATCTATTCACCATAAAGAATGAAAACAAAGACGGTATAAAAATAAGTAAGTGAAATGGAAGTTGGTGCGGTGGAATCCTTCCAGTAACATTACGCAGTCTAACAGGAGATCAGAATCACTAGCAAAAAAAGCAGGATGGAAGGTAATATGAACACAAATACTTCCCGGAAGTCACAGATAATGCGCATATTAATCACAAACCTAATGTTAAACAGGTTGTCCCTGAAACTAATTCTACTGATGCTGAATTTATCAAATACAGTAGATATCCATATTTCTCACCATCACTTTCACCCATTTATTGCCCTGTCTGTATATTATCCCCCCTGCCATGACTTCTCTACTGTACTTCATCTGTCTTACATTGTTATCTTGGGTTTCTACATCCATGTTAAGCTGGTCCTGAGGAGAGAGAACCTCAAAAGCTGTGTGTGATAATATCCATCGTTAGTCCAAATAAAACTGGTATTACCCAAAACTAAAAGTACTCATTAACTCTGCACTACAGCAACTGACTTCCACAGCAAATTTCAATGTAATTCACCAAATAGATACATGTCCATATATTTATTCTCGTTGCACAGATATCAGACAATGGTAGCCTCCTCGTGATTTCTCACCGCATGGTGTCTGTGTCCTCTCCTTTACGGTTTCCTTCCAATAAAGCAGAGCTAGAAAATCTCACAGGAGAGGTCTATAATTGCCAGTAGGTAATATGGAATTAGAAGGAACTCCCCCCCCAACCCCGATTCAAAGTGATTTAATCCTCTAATTATTAGGCTGCAGAAACATTATTTCATTTAGAGGAAATAACAATTGTATTGGGAAATGGAGTATAATGGGGGTATCTTAGCGTATGTAATGTACTAAATGCAAACCGTGGCAGGTTCATGCATGGTTCTATACACACACTCAATAAGGCGAATATTGATCTGATATAATTGTTTTATCAAATGTATTTTGTAATCATGTGTCCCAAGGCGTGCCCTGAACTGGAACCCAAGGGACGAATAACTTCCAGGAATGCGTCGTGACACAAAATGCTCGTTTTTGATCATGTCCTAGGGGTCCTGCCCATGACCACGCGATCACTACACCCGTGGCACCCAGGAACCATGGGTCTTCCAGCACTCCAATGGTTAATGTATTAAGCACACGATCAAGCCCAACGATTTCATTACCAGCGGGTCTTTTGGTTTCAACCACGTGGCTGCATGGGACAAATCGGATGCATAGGCGCAGGGTACGGCTCTGTGAATGCGCAGTACAAGACATCGCGATAGATAGGTGAGCGCTTTTCAACCGTCGCACATGGACACCGACGGGTGCAGCTGGTGTCTATTAGGAACAAGACTCCCAAAAAGGCACAGTACCTGCGTAAAGTAACCATTATAGTATGTATATACGTAAAGATTGACGCTCATACACGTGTATGGACTCACAAGCTGTATATCAACATATAGATAGATGGGAACTTCAATAAATCATTCCATCATTGTATAATACAGAGTTAAGGGGGGACATATACATGGGACCTAGCGGTCAGTCAGCACGACTACCGCAGATATGGTTTACCCTGCTTACCCCCCTTAACATATACACCTCCCTAAATAGGGACCAAGGTAGCATTACATGAGGGCTAATGCCCATTACCTTTCCATTAAGTGTATAGGAATACGAAATCCATCCAGGTGAAGTTCCACTGCGTGCAGTCCTGATAGAAGGAACCAGAATGTAGAGAAGCAAGGAGCACAGCTGGGTTGAAAATCTGCAGGAAGAGTCCTGTAGAAAAAATGAATGAAGGGCACAACTCCGTTCTAAAACTTGATAAAGTCCCGTGGGACGAAACATGTCGGTGTGTGGGCTGTGTTTCTGTCCCTGTGCACTTATTCAATAAACCACCCTCAGTTTTAGAACGGAGTTGTGCCCTTCATTCATTTTTTCTACAGGACTCTTCCTGCAGATTTTCAACCCAGCTGTGCTCCTTGCTAACCATTATAGTAGCAGGGTTTGCTCACCATGGTGTATTATTCCCCACAGAAATGTTAGACATTTTAGGGTTTTGAACCAAACACCCATTAGACTGTAATGGAACAGCAGTGCCCCATAGTTTATCCATGTTGTGTGAGTCTCTCGGATTTGGAGTCTCACTGACATTTAGCACTCGTCCTCTCGTAGGCTGCAATGGAGTCTCATCGATGACCGTCAATACTAAAATACAGTTCTTTGGCCCAGAGTCCCAAATCTCCCGGATTTCATCACCAACGCTGACACTTCCCCCATTTACATCCAGGCTCTTACTATCTGGATGGTTTACGGTTTTTCTTTCCCATTTCAAACTAATTAATTTTGAATGTGCAACTTTATTGCATCCATCCCTCACGTCATTACACTGGAAGTGTTCCCTGCAATGCTTCCAGCAGAGAGGCTTTATGTGGTAGGAGGTGAAGCACAATCTTCCCTGCTGGGCCTCAGAGGACAAATAACAACACTCTAGTAGGCACCAGTCCCGATTTGATGCGACGAGAGGCCAAGGAAATGGCAGCTTGGAAAACAAGAGTAACCCTTACACCGCCAGATGGAGCTGGCAGGGGTGTAGCACCCAGATAAGCACCGGCTTCCAATGGCAGCAGTATATACCGGTATATAAGCCTATGTGAGGCTGTGAGATGTCATTGTATAGTAGCGTGTGTGTGTGTGTGTGTGTGTGTGTGTGTGTGTGTGTGTGTGTGTGTGTGTGTGTGTGTGTGTGTGTTTACTGTGTGAGCGCGCTTGTGTTAGTGCAAGGATTCTCAACTCCAGTCCTCAAGACCGCCCGGCAGATCAAGTCTTCAGGATATCCCTGCTTCAGCACAGGTGGCTCAATCAGTCCTTGCTTCAGCACGGGTGGCTCAAACAGAGGCTCAGTCTGACTGAACCTCTAAATGAGCCACCTGTGCTGAAGCAGAGATAGCCTTAAAACCTAACCTGTTTGGGGGGTGGGGGGGTCTTGAGAACTGGAGTTGAAAACCCCTGCGTTTGTGAATTAATGCAAGGGGAGGCAAACATCATGAGGTGGGCACTTGTATTAGAGGGCAGCCGCTTATAAATGGCAGAGGGTCGCCATTAACCCTTCTTATCCCAGAGCGGCCAGCTGCACACACACAAAGAAAGGGAGGTTAAAATTCGTGCTTACAAAATATTGACCCTGTCACTCGCCTGAAACTTCTGCTGCACAAGTCAAGTGTCAACTTTAATGTAAGGCACAAATAACGCAAAATACTTGGGGGGTGGGGGGGGTTAGCAGCCTTATAAAGACCCAGGTGGGATGGTATCGGGGACTGCAGCCTCCCACTCCACGTGTGGCCTTGCAGTGGATTTGTTGGAAAGCTCTTGGCTGTTAGGGGGACCTGCTTCACAATACATTGCCGGGCTTCTCTGACAGTGAGGAAGTGCAGACAAATGACCGTGCATGTCAACATCACTACATTAATTTCCATCGATCTTTCTAACAACAGGCACCGGGGCGGTCCTGCCTGCCCGAGATATCGGCATGTGTGGGGAGAGAAAGGAAACACGCCTCTTCTGCATGTTACAGTACAGAAATGTATAAAAGCCACACAGGGACATTGCAGGCTGTTGGATACAGGCGTCCTATTTGAATCGGTTATTTTATAAACCATCATTTCTCCGATTAAATTTATGTTGAGTGCTTGTGTCCAAATCTCTTCACTGCAATTTATGTTTATTAAGCTAGCTTTTCTAGAAAATCCGCAGCAATCTCCAAGTATCAGCAAAAATAGATTTATTCAGCACATATGGCAGTCACGAGTATCAGGGGCAAAGTGTCGGACCTCACTCGGTTCTCTCTCAAACTAACTGACAACACGCAACAAACAGATAAACATAGCGCAGGTAAGGGCAGATGTGTGCTCATGGGAATGACAAGTACGCATGTGTGATATGTCACCCTCAGTAACATTACAATTAACCCAGATAGCACTGGGCACCACACCACATCCCTACTAAAAGAAGGGACCGTTCAACGCGAAGCCAAACAGCATTATAACAGCTGTACAGGCAGTCCTCATTTTACAACTCTTCGCTTTACAACTAATGGCTTATCCAACGCTATGCAATGCGTACCTATATTCATTTTTACAACGCCAAAATGGCTTATCCAGCGCTCTTACGACGCTTTGCAACGTTGTGTATGTGTGTATATATATATACACATTCACATAAACAACGTTGCAAAGCGTCATAAGAGCGTATATATAATATTATACTATATAATATTATATTATACTATATAATATATTATTTATTATGTTAAATTATATATATAATACAGTATATACACTATATAATGTATGTGTGTGCTGCATATCTTATTGCCTGCATAAAATATTGGAGAATTTTAGTGTTAAAAATGCCTTCAGGAACGGAACTTTTCATTTAAACAGTGTTCCTATGGGAAAACGTGTTTCGCTTTACAACGCCATTTTGAGTAACGCATTGTGTCGGATAACCGAGGACTGCCTGTAGTGCGCACGTGCAAAGGGCAAGTCCCTGATTGAATCTCTCCTCCGAATGCCCAATGACGTCAGGCGTCGGGCCTGCCCTCCATCTAGAGCAGTCAGGGTCCGTGCAAAGTTAGGCTGAGTCCATCGAGACTGCAGCCGTGCGGAGGCTGAGGGAAAGCGGGTGCTTTCCCTGGCCTTGGTGCGTGCGCCGTCCGGGGGCGGGCCAGTGACGTCACGGAGCTGGTTTGCCCTCATTGGGCAAACTGCTCACGTGACCGGCCCTCCACTCAGCGGCAAAACTTAAATTGATCCGTCTCCTCCGCACGCCTGCGGAAGTGCCTCTTAAAGCCGCCCTCCTTAAGGGTGCCGGGGGTAAGTCCGCTGCCTCAGCGCGGCTCAGCGCCATCTGCCTGACCATGTCCAAAGCCTTAGATTGCGCATGCATGTATTTGATATGTGTCATGTGCTGCTGTTAGTGGCTGGAATATATAGCGCCAGTGGCAGCGGTTTCCAGGGACGCTCATTCCCCTGGAAACCACTGTTGTGTTTCCCCTCTGACAATTGCCCATGCGCAATCTAACTTTGCACGGACCCCGACTGCTCTAGATGGGGGCGGGATGAAACGTGGGCCCCTTATTCAATATGCCGTGATGCTTATTCTTCATGTCAGTGAAGATCTGAGCTCCAGTAATATGGATGGAGCCAACATCTTTCCCTAGCACAGGCGTCTTCACAGCATACTGTATTTGGACTATGGCTGCGGCCATGGTGATCGCGACTGCACGCAGGAGGGCGCAAGCGGCGCGATCACAGATGTGCCTCTGTGAGGCTGTCTATAGAGCGTGCGGGAGCAAAGGCTCCGGCCTCTGTATTCACGCGCAGTGGATTTCTGAGCAAGCTACCCACCTATCTGAACAAGCTCCTCAGCCCTACCACATGCAGCACTTATCTGAGATCTGACTCCAAAAAGACTGTTCATGGTCCCAAGGTTCAGCAAAGTATCCGGCCGCTCCTCCTCCTCTTACCGTGCACCCCAAAACTGGAACAACCTACCGGAGACTCTCACAGCCACAACCAGTCTAAATTCTTTCAAAACTAAAGCTATCTCACATTTTAATCTGGTCTGTAACTGTTACATACGCCTATAATATATATTATCTCTAACTGTGCATGCAAAGTCTTGTATATAATGTATACCCTGTTCACTCATGTAACCATGTATTTGTCATCATAACTCTGTGCCCAGGACATACGTGAAAACGAGAAGTAACTAAAATAAATAAGGGGGAAGGGGTAATATATATATATATATATATATAAATATATATATATATATTGCTCCGCCTGCTTAGGTTCAAGGAGATGTTGAGGGTCCGCGTTGGTATGGGGAAACAGGACAGGCTTTTGGATGCCTTCAGGCTGTGTTCTTCTTTATCTGGTACAACGCCTCCATTCACTGCAGGCTTCAGCGTGGCTGGAGACAGTCCCCACTTTGAAAGTCATCATTCATACCCCTACCCAATAGACTGTAGACTCAGACAGGGGTATATGAAACAGGGTCCTCTTTATTGCATAGCAGCCACTCAGATGGTATTACAGTGAATGCAGTCTGGCCTCTTCTCAGAATTGAGGCCTTGCAATCCTTCTTGTTATTCTCTTCAGCCCCCTAAGGAGCTGAAAGCACGTCTCACTCCCAGAAGGGAGAGACTTTGAGTGACTCTAATTTGGCATGCCTCCTCCCTAGCACAGAGGGGGAGGGCACAAGGTCTGCACCCGGATTGGCTGCATACAGACCAAGTTCCATCTCCACCCCTGTCACTCAGGAAGGCTGCCTGAGGGTGGGGAAAACCCAAGATGATATATATTATATTAATATATATATGAGATAGAGATATATACACACACACACATACGCACACACAATGTAAGAAAGCAAAAGGTCAGTGTGTGAAAGATAAGTGGAGTTAACTCATAGGTCCAAAATAAACCTACTATCCAGTTTGCATCTGTCACAGGGTGAGGGTACGTTTAGCTGTGCAGCAGTCAGTACAGACCTAGGTTAAGCTAGAAGACAAGCCCCCAATGGCAGAGCGTGGAATAAGTACCACGTGAGGTCACTGGTAGGTAGGAGAGCTGGGACGCTGATTAGATGGGACAGTGAGTCGCTATACGACCAGTTATCCCCAAGGTTTATATCTCATCCAAGTCTGACATATTTGGATAGGTAAAATCGGAGTACGCTGTATATAACGGGGAAACAAATTACTGTGGGTCTACATGGAGAGTGTAGGCCAGCACAATACAACAGCCTGAGGCTATCCAAAGGGTAGAGTAAGTGTGTCAGCACGTAACGTCTGTGCAGTGCGTTCAGACCCGTGCCACGCTCATCGTTAGCTGGGAGCGATAAGGTAAAGTACAGGAGACAACCACTGGAATTTTGCAGGGAGGCCCATTCAAAATCACAGAGAACATGGCAGAACCACCTACCCCCCCCCCCCCCCCCCGAGAAGCCAAGCTATTAAATACACAAGCCATATGCACACGGTAAAATATATACATTGAGACGTATATAAAATCAAAGGACAGGTGAATAGAGTGTCTGTAAGGTACTGCACCGACACACTTTATTCGAGCAAATACCCAGTATGTACCTGGCAGATACCTGGAATGCGCCGCTCCTCACCTCTGACAAGCCCCGTTGCGTTTGCCTTCCCAGCCTGGGTTCATGCCTGGCTGACGGGCGGCTGATCTGTTAAATGATAATGATTAGGATTTAATAGGCTGCAATGCTTCGCGTGTCTACCAGATGGCATAAATTCATGAATTGTAATGCAGTATATATATATATATACTGTGCAGTATTGCAGCCAGCGGGAATAAAATGCTTCAATCCCTGCCTGGAAAATACCTCAATGCACTCGGGCAGAAAACAGTCACAAACCTCAATACACCCGGGTATACCCGAATTCGTGGGACTAGCCGAGCTCGAATAAAGTGTGTCGCCAGTGTAAGTAGGGGATTGCAAAATCATGCATCAGTAAAGACTGGGATTCTATGGCATCGTGCTGTGGAGCCATTCTGTTTGCTTGCCGCAGACCACAGACGTCTCAATTAATCAACCCGACGTACGTTTCGTAACGTGTGCTTTATCAAGGGTGTTTACTACCCATTACTCCCTTCATGCACCTTACTTGTCCCTACCTCAATGGTTTCCAACCTTTTTTTGTTAAGGGACCATAAGTGAAATTCTGAGGAACCCCCAACCCTCTGTAATACCATGTCTGAGATCAGATGCATTGTAAGGAACCCCAACCTTCTATAATACCATGTCTGAGATCAGATGCATTGTAAGGAACCCCAACCCTCTCTAATAGCGCGTCTGAGATCAGATGCATTGTAAGGAACCCCAATCCTCTCTAATAGTGTGTCTGAGATCCGATGCATTGTAAGGAACCCCAACCTTCTCTAATAGCGCGTCTGAGATCAGATGATTTGTAAGGAACCCCAATCCTCTCTAATAGCGTGTCTGAGATCAGATGCATAGTAAATTCTTCTGTATATGATACAATTTTCAAATAATTGCAGGGAACGCTTTAGGGATGCCCGGGGAACCCAAGGGTTCATAGGAACCCTGGTTGGAAAACACTGCCCTACCTACTCTTAGGTTGAAGCGAAAACATGTTCTGTTTTGAATACACAGTGACAGACAAAAAGGGCACAACCAAGTGAAATCAATCTTCTCCCAAGTCTCAGCTCACCTAATAACTTCACAATTTGTGCAAAGGTCATATGTGTATTAAAGAAAAAAGGGCATAAATCACACAGAATTGAGCCATGCCACTGGAATTAGAACACTTTGCTCCTAGGTGGGACTGATCCTTCAGATGTTCCAGGCAGTATACAGTATACAGCTCTGAGTGACATAGACAGGCGGTTTATTGTTTAAGAGACTTTGGTGTCGCAGGTTATTCTTAGAGCACAATGCAGAAAAGATGCTTCACTATACGCGTAACAAACACATGCAGCTATATCCACACACAGCCATCCTGTTTAACTCCTCAGTGTCACAATGTAACAAACTTGATCTGTAACACGCAGTGTTAACCCTCTCAGTGACAGAGGGGCCGACATATACAGGACAGATAAGGACTGGGCTCGCTGACAGACATCCCCAATCAGCTCCCCCCCCCCCTCCATTCACAGGTCCCAACGAAAAGGGGTTTCTGCCGAATTTCCAAGTAAGCAAAAACTGCCAAATCTTTGCTGAAAGGGAGGTTACATTTACAGAATGCTGTTTCTTGGTCAGCTTAGTGGGTGCCCCTTTAACATGACCTCAGCGGTTACTTTAGGGCAAAATTGGATTTGACACATCGCCCCTTTATTATTTCGCATTATTGCTTGGCTTTTTCTTATAGAAAGTGATAATTTTTCTCTGACATAAATGGACATGAATATTCAAAAACAGCCGAATATTTTGTATCTTGCCGCTTCCTTAACCTGTGGAAAGTCTACAGCCGGAGAGTGCCTAATCCAGTCCCCAAGAGCCACCAACACATCAGGTTTTCAGGATATCCCGGCTTCAGCACAGGTGGCATCAAAGACTGCGCCGGTTGTGCTGAAGCAGGAATATCCTGAAAACCTCACCTGTTGGTAGCTCTTGAGGACTGCAGGTGGTCACCCCTGGTCTACAGTATTGCAGCCCCGTTTGGCATGGAAGGAGTTAATGAGAACATTATCTAGGGATAACCTATCTCCTGCAGTCAAACAAACCCAATGAAAGCTGCATCAAGACAAGGGCTTTGCCTGATACGAAGGCCGTGCTTATAGTGCCGGCGACGCGAATTCGCCCAAAAACAAAAGCATTTCCGCTGCCGCTTGCGCTTATAGTGCACGCGACGGCGACATGCGACGGAGCGCCGTCGCGAAAACCCGCCGCCGGCAAAATTTGATTTTTCAAGGGCCATCGCGTCACGTGACGGCCCTTGAACAAATCAAATTGCGGGAATCCCGCGATGCGGCCGACCAGCGAAACATAACTTTCGCCGGTGGCGACGGCGACGTCACCCATCGTGCCACCGTCGCCGGCACTATAGGCAAAGCCTAACGCGCGCACACACACGCACACGCACACACACACACACACAACGTATTACACGAGACCACCAATACATCAGGCATCACTGCAGATGACAACATTCATTTAGTAACAATATATTTCACTTGGTCAAGCTGTTTTTATGTAGTTCTTAGAGATCATACTGTTCCACTATAAGACATTAGGACAGCACAGCCCTCAACGAGGTGTCCCCGACACAAGCCAAGGACGGGATCCCAGCTTCATGGGGGCAAGTGGTTCCAAGCAGAAAAGTAATACCTGCCGGAGTTTGTGGCACAGGAGCAGCTAATAGGAGGTTGCTTAGGTAAACTATAGAGGTCTACGTGAGTGATAAATGATCTATGCCAGGAGGTGAGGATGTCACATAAGTCTCTTTACTGCAGTGACAAGTGGACAAGTTATTGCCGACCTTCAGGAAATGCAATAACCAGTCTCTAACAGTTTAGCAGAAAAATAAAAAAAAGGTTAACGAAAGTCCTACATAAAACAATGACCTTGTTTCCACGTCTGTCGCTACCAACTTTATAAATGGCGTTATTTTGTCCGTACAATTAAAACATTAATAGTGACATTATTCTGCCCGTACCTGCAGGCCGACTCCCCTTTGGCATTTAGAAAGCGAATAATAAGATAAACGGCTGAAGAAAAAGAATAGAGTTTTGTCTGAGCGGCATAAATTCAGGGGTTTCATTTATTTATTCAAGAGATGAGCACACATCACTGCACCAATTTTTCTATGCAGCGCACACACGCTTCATTTGTATCCTAAAGACATCAGAAATTGTCAGGATGAGCTCAAATTAAAAGCAACTATTCAAACTCTACAGGAATTGTATTCAAGTCCTCCTCAACAATTACTCATGTTTTGATCCAGTGATTTTTCTGCTGAAAAAGTATGGAATATTAACATTTAGAAATCTCTTAAAATACCTAGAAACTGCTCTCTTAGAAACAAAAAAAAGGAAGATGTCCTTTCATCGCCAGAGAGGCCAGCAATAAACTGTGTTTTCCAGGCTTCTTGAAGGTGTTAAAATGGCTACGATTTCCAAGGAAATCCCAAGGGGTTGAAGGTTAAATCACTGGTTAGAAGATGAACGCAGTGATCTGCTAGATGTAGGAAAATGCTGCAATTCATTGAAGATAGACTAAAAAAATATATACAATATACACATTTTTGGTAGGTAGTTCCACTCTCTTAAAACTATGTCCTGTCTGATTTCCTACTCCTGGGATACCGCGCCCTGCGTAAAAACAAGCAATGATGGGTTCAAAAAGTCAACACGGATTTCCATAGAAAAAGAAAAATTGGGTGAAATGCACATCGCTCGATCTTTAGGAACTTTTAAAAACAAAGAAAACGGGTTAGTGCTATGAATACATTTTTCAGAATCTTAAAATATAGCGCGGTTTTGCTTAACACCTTGCGCTGCGATGCACTGTGGACCCGAGCAGCGATGTTAAGAAAACCCGTACAACGTTTTCTGCGGCCGTGTACGACTCGTGATGCGTGACCCACCGCCAAAACCGATCTACTTACATATGCACATGTGGCGGCTGGAACCGGCTTTGGTTGATGTTGTAGTGGGTGAATGCCTGGGTCGGATTGGAACTGTATTCGTCGACCGTTACGGTAACTTTGCCTTGCGAGGGAATTCCATGAGCCATTCTTCCTTCTTATAGACATGAGCAATTCACTGCTTTCCAGAACATAGAGGAGGACTGGGCATCGTGTATCAGCCAACTTCTAAATCCAGGGCTCTATTCATCAACACAACAGACGTCTGTAGGGAAAGGTACATATCAAAAAAGAAAAAATGACTTTTACAACGGTTATTCCAGATTTCGTTGCATTAGGACGTTTTATCGACTTAAAGGGAGCAATATTTTTATGGGATTATTTCAATGAGTCATTTGTTAAAATTACTGCGGAAAAAAGCAAATACTACAGTAAACGTTACAAATGATCTCCTTTTGATCGTGGAAGAGCCTATGGGTGAAACCCAAGTGATACAAAGAAAATAATAAATGCGGCCTTAATTCCAAATATGCCGCGATGAGAGCCAAGTCCCAAAACAGTTTTATACTGTACCAAGACAGACAACAAAATATGGGTTTTGACGTAAACGTTTTTCCGAAATAACAAAGTTTGTCTCCACGGAGGCAGTTTGTAAGAGATAAAACGTAACGCTGCTGTAATTGTGACGGCACTTCGTAATACAGAGTCTCTCCCTACATACCCCACAACCCTAAAAATATACATTTAGCAGAAATCCAAGTAGAAGCAGAAACCTCTTGCTGCCGCAGGGGCCAGCCACGGATTGGGGATTAACAAGGGGTTAACACAAAGACCCCGGGACTCTTCAAATAAACCGATCCACAAAAGTTC
This sequence comes from Ascaphus truei, assembly GCF_040206685.1. Classification (NCBI taxonomy): domain Eukaryota; kingdom Metazoa; phylum Chordata; class Amphibia; order Anura; family Ascaphidae; genus Ascaphus; species Ascaphus truei. Next base: position 36,815,654 of record NC_134494.1, read on the forward strand.
CTCCAAGTGGCCGGCATATTTTTAGCTGCTACTAATTTCTTTGTGGCTGCTGAAGAAGAGGAAATATACACTGATTCTCACTCGTAGGGCGAGATAAGGAAAATCTATATTACAAATCTTCGCAAACCGCTCAGCCTTATTTTCTGATTAAATTGTAATGATTTTAAAATCCTGTTTAATATATCCAACACTGCATCACAATATTCTTTTGGACCTCCTGCTATACTTATTTTTAGACTGAAAACTACAATAGATTTAAAATACTGATATAGATCGTAGCTTATGGCGATTCAGTCCACTGCCTCCTCACTCCAGGGGGGAGGGTTGGATGGCAAAGCTCCAATAAGGGATATACACGCTCGGTCGGCATTACCGTAATTCAAGTCGGATTCAGCTCCGATACCCGTATATTACCTTATCGGGGGGTTCGGGAATCACCCCCAAAAGGAGATTTCTCTTTAACTTGGTTTTTCTGCCGTGCTTATTGGGCGTTGGGAGGTGGATACAAGGGAACAAAAAGGGAAATTCACCAAACCTCGGGTACAGGTTAAAACACATTGCAATGCAGTTAAAATGTTATTCAAGTCAATGTAGTAACAGAGGAGGGAGAGGGAGTAGCGGGTATGATACCTTTTATTGGAAAAACAAGTAGTTGATATGTTAAAAGCTTCCCAACCTCTCAGGGTCCTTCATCGGGTATGAAGATATACAGAAACACAATATTATATCTGTATTTCTGCCAATCCTGATGAAGGATCCTGAGAGGTTAGGAAACTTGTAACATATCAACTACTTGTTTTTCCAATAAAAGGTATCATACCCGCTACTCCCTCTCCCTCCTCTGTTACTACATGGAAGAAAGGACCAACACAGCCCCCCCCCCCCCCTTCTTTGCATTCAAGTCAATACCCGGTGGCGTGGGATCACAGGGCGTTTACCCGGATTGCGGGTTCCGAAATAGTCAAAAGCCTGTAATAGGCACAGTGGACCCATTCAAATTTTGGGGGGTCTGCTTATTATTTAGACAATGCTTTACTGTGACCGCCTTACCCTGCTCCATGGGCATTTCTTAGACTTGTTTTATAGTTGGCGCGCTCGCGTGTGCGAATACTCGTGCACGTGAAACACACTTTGCGTGTGGACAGTGTGTGCTGTGAGCGACAGCTGGGCGTGGCTATTATGCGAACGGGTAGGCCTGGCCTTGACGTCACACCCTGCTTCACACACAGCCACAACAACCTCACACACAGCCTGCATCCAAAATGGCTGAAGATGTTAATGAAATGCTCCTATTTCTTTATTATGGACAATATAGACATGCAAACTGCTGACAACTTCTGGCTTCCCTCCAGAACACAAAGAAAACCCAACAAAACCTGACACCTAAACCCACATGCCGCTTTAAGGCGGACATTTACATATCATACCTATGTGCCCCTTATACACTTTCCAGTAACAAAACCCAGGCAGCTGCAGCATCCTACAATTCTCCCAATCTCCCAAGTCCCCTTCACAACTTCTCTGTTCACATGTAGTGATTTGAACCCCTCAGAACCTCCTCGCCCCCCAAAAATCCAATGTGACCAAAGCAATTCCCCACATCCCATAGCCAATGAAATTGCAGCCTCACTCTGATTGGGTAATAGAGTGTGACGCTCAACGGCAGCAGCGCGAAAACACACTTTGCAAATCTTTCCCCCGATCTGCCGGCTCAGCGCTCACTGCCGTGCGCGTCGGAAGTATAGACGGTAAGGTTTAAACACAGCCTATTATAATTGGCGCGCGCACTAATATTACACGCCTTAGGCTGCGACCATGCTTCCTGCTAGCGAGCAGGAGACGGAGCGCCGTGACGTTGCGCTTGCTGGCAGCGGAGACGATTCCTGTCCTGCAGCTAGGCTTGTTTCTGAGCGTTTCGGTGGGGGTGGCCGGGACGTCACAGCCACCGCGCACACAAAATGTTGTCTCCACACGCAGCGCTCTTGCCGGCATTCACGCGCGCCGTAGACGCTCCTCTTGGCCCAATGGAACTCATCGTCCAGCATGGCCCGCGCACGCACTCCGTGAGCATGGGCACAGCCATACTGCTCACAATGCAAGATGATATTTATGAATGTGCGGCCTAAGTCAGGGGGTTTTCAACTCCAGCCCTCAAGACCCCCCAACAGGTCAGGTTTTAAGGATATCCCAGCTGAAGCACCTGTGCTGAAGCAGGAAGCCACTAATTTAGCCGCCTGATCTGAAGCAGGGATATCCTGAATACTTGACCTGTTGGGGGAGGGGAGATCGGGAGTTGAGAAGCCCAAGCCTAAGTGATGCACATTTAGTATTCCTGGTACTCCGACACACACAGTTCTAATTACAGATATTGAGACATAAAAGATAAGCTCAACTGACATTGTTTCAATTACGAGTTGCACAAAAGGTCAAATGTTTTTTTTTTTATTCCTGCGTGCGCCGCCCTTCTGTGAGCCGAGCAATAATCAGAATGATTGCATTTATAAAAGTCAAGTACTTAGCGGTCCACATTTCGATGGACCATTCTACGGTTTAAAATAAAACACATATCTATATCTATATATCTCTCTCACACACACACACAATATACGTGTGTGTGTGTGTGTGTGTGTACTGTATATGTATCAATACATTGTTGTATGTTGTGGGGGTCTCCCTGGCACTCTCTCGGGTCTGTGGCTGTGGGGGTCTCCCTGGCACTCTCTCGGGTGTGTGGGGGTCTCCATGGCACTCTCTCGGGTGTGGGGGTCTCCCTGGCACTCTCAGGTCTGTGGGGGTCTGTGGCTATGGGGGGTTTCCCTGGCACTCTCTCGTGTCTGTGGCTGTGGGGGTCTCCCTGGCACTCTCTCGTGTCTGTGGCTGTGGGGGTCTCCCTGGCACTCTCTCGGGTGTGTGGGGGTCTCCCTGGCACTCTCTCGTGTCTGTGGCGGTCTCCCTGGCACTCTCTCGTGTCTGTGGCTGTGGGGGTCTCCCTGGCACTCTCTCGTGTCTGTGGCTGTGGGGGTCTCCCTGGCACTCTCTCGTGTCTGTGGTTGTGGGCGTCTCCCTGGCACTCTCTCGTGTCTGTGGCTGTGGGGGTCTCCCTGGCACTCTCTCGGGTCTGTGGCTGTGGTGGTCTCCCTGGCACTCTCTCATGTCTGTGGTTGTGGGGGTCTCCCTGGCACTCTCAGGTCTGTGGGGGTCTCCCTGGCACTCTCAGGTCTGTGGGGGTCTCCCTGGCACTCTCAGGTCTGTGGGGGTCTCCCTGGCACTCTCTCATGTCTGTGGCTGTGGGGGTCTCCCTGGCACTCTCAGGTCTGTGGGTGTCTCCCTGACACTCTCTCGGGTCTGTGGGGGTCTCCCTGGCACTCTCTCAGGTCTGTGGGTGTCTCCCTGGCACTCTCTCGGGTCTGTGGTTGTGGGGGTCTCCCTGGCACTCTCTCGGGTCTGTGGTTGTGGGGGTCTCCCTGGCACTCTCTCGGGTCTGTGGTTGTGGGGGTCTCCCTGGCACTCTCTCGGGTCTGTGGCTGTGAGGGTCTCCCTGGCACTCTCTCGGGTCTGTGGCTGTGAGGGTCTCCCTGGCACTCTCTCGGGTCTGTGGTTGTGGGGGTCTCCCTGGCACTCTCTCGGGTCTGTGGTTGTGGGGGTCTCCCTGGCACTCTCTCGGGTCTGTGGTTGTGGGGGTCTCCCTGGCACTCTCTCAGGTCTGTGGCTGTGAGGGTCTCCCTGGCACTCTCTCGGGTCTGTGGCTGTGAGGGTCTCCCTGGCACTCTCAGGTCTGTGGGTGTCTCCCTGGCACTCTCTCGGGTCTGTGGTTCATGCTCCTCGTGCTTCAGCACTGAATGTTACCCTGCATGTCCTTTGTCTGCAGTTCACACGCGGTGAGGAGAAGCGGCAGTGCAATGAAGCCGTCTCCATTTGTGATTTTCTGCTCCCACGTTAAACTTCAGCGGCACTGCGGCTCCGAGGAGGGCAAACCGTTCCCCCTCTCAAAAATGAGCATTGTATAGTGGTAAGGAGCATCTCCGTTTACTGCCAGCATTTCAGAGATCTTGCGAGTTAAGCCTGACATCGATTATAAACAGGAGTCCTTTCTCTGAAGCGGGGCAGATCACAGCCGCTCTGATTGTCGCTACAATAATGTTTCTTACAACAGCGGGGCTCAACTGTGGTTCTCAAGCCCCCCTCAACAGGTCAGGTTTTCTGGATAGCCCTGCTTCAGCACAGGTGGCTCAATCAGTCGCTGTTTCAGCACAGGTGGCTCAATCTATGACTGAACCTCTGATTGGGCCACCTGTGCTGAAGCAGGGATATCCTGAAAAACCTGACCTGTTGGGGGAGAGATTACAGTCTGTTCTCTAGACTTGGGAGTTTAGTTTCTCTTTGCACTGCAAGATGTTGATACTCTGGGAGAGGGTGCCTGAAACATGGAAGGCTTCCATCCTTTCCCCCATTGTCTGTTCTGATTACACAGATTAACAATGTCCTGTTACTCACGCCAGGATTACACGAAATCAAACATCAGAATAGCAGCCTCCGTAATCTGTCCTCAAACGTGCCAAATCAGAACGGGAACATCGGGGAGACCGCTGCGGCAGCCGGGTGTTCGGAGCCGTGTACTGCGCTGAGCTGGACGCTACGTAGAGATGCCAGCAACAAACAGAGCGTGACAAATCGGAGCAGGCTGCTATTACCATTAGTGATTTCAATGTTCCAATCAAATATTACACACAAAGGCATAAAGCATCCGGGGTCGCATGGTCGTGCAAGTGTGTTATCGGTCGTTCTCCGCAACTGGCTGCCACAGGACAGATGGCAGATCGCGGCCAGCTATTTTATTATTTTACAACCACAAGCCAGCGTGGTCCGGCATATGCTGCAAACGCTTGGGCACAAAAAGAGGTTACGCAAGAAGCACCCTCATTCTAGCGCACCGGTTTGGCGAGGAAAGAGTCCCCCAAGACAAGTGAAACGTGGAGGTTACAAGGGGGTTTATAACTCATTTTCATGAGCTGGCTGGAAAAAAATATTATAATTATATACATACACTCCATACTTATTAAGTTAAGGTGGGTAAAAAAAAAGTGACAAAAACCCTCCACAGCAAAGCATGTAGCAAATGGAAATATTACTGTGTGCTCATTTGCATGTCTTAGACAGGTCTGCAACCCCGCCTTTCACCATTATCACCCAGCACACACACACACACACACACACACACACAGTTTGCGCAAGTACACATGGGTCATTTTAATCATAAATGAGTGTTACTGGTTCATTCACTAACCGGCTCACTACCAGAAACAGTGAATAGGCTTAATACAGGGTCCTATGCACTGCCACGTACAATACAGGGGTCCCATGCACTGCCACGTACAATGCAGGGGTCCCATGCACTGCCACGTACAATGCAGGGGTCCCATGCACTGCCACGTACAATACAGGGGTCCCATGCACTGCCACGCACAATGCAGGGGTCCCATGCACTGCCACGCACAATGCAGGGGTCCCATGCACTGCCACGTACAATGCAGGGGTCCTGTGCACAGGAGTCCCATGCCCTGCCACGAACGATGCAGGAGTCCCATGCCCTGCCACGTACAATGCAGGCGTCCCAAGCTCCATGCTCAGCCACGTACAATGCTGGAGTCCCACGCTCCACATACAATGCAGGAGTCCCATGCCCTGCCACATACAATGCAGGAGTCCCATGCCCTGCCACGTACGATGCAGGAGTCCCAAGCACTGCCACGTACGATGCAGGAGTCCCAAGCACTGCCACGTACGATGCAGGAGTCCCAAGCACTGCCACGTACGATGCAGGAGTCCCATGCCCTACCACGTACAATGCAGGAGTCCCAAGCACTGCCATGTACCATGCAGGCGTCCCAAGCACTGCCACGTACAATGCAGGCGTCCCAAGCTCCATGCTCAGCCACGTAAAATGCTGTAGTCCCACGCTCCACGTACAATGCTGGAGTCCCACGCTCCATGCACTGCCACGAATAACAGGAAGTCCTTTATTTTCGAGGTGAAACACTATTATACTGTGAACCCAACAAAAAGAAACCCACATTGAAAATATCACATCACATGCAATACTGACCAGTAATCTGTTATTAATAACTCTCCTTGTGACTAGTGCTGTAATTCAGAAATAAGACCAAAACTCCTCTCCCAGCAGAGCATCGCAGAATAACCCTGACCCAAAAAAACCCTCTCTATGCAGAGCATCGCAGACCCTGACCCATTAACCCCTCTCTCAGCCAGAGGGTCCTGCAGAGCATCGCAGCGTAACCCTGACCCAAAAAACCCTCTCAGCCAGAGGATCCTGCAGAGCATCGCAGAGTAACCCTGACTCACACGTGCACAATACTCAGCGGTTTCGGGGTGTGTTAAGATTATGGGGATTTTAATTGGTCCGTATTATTTCTGGATTAGCACCCAGCACAGGAAGAGCGATTCATTACAATTTCTTTATAAGTTACATAAGCAAAAGAATGTAGGTAGAAATAGCCGCGTTAACCCCATTGTGATAGTGCAGAGTAAATGAGTCCTTCAGTATTAGGCGATACCTTATTTATTTGGACTAACAATAGATATTATAAGACGAGCTTCTGAGAGTTCTCCGCTCTGCCTCAGGTCAAAAATTGTAAGTCCAAAAAAAATTTAATAAAAAGGTTTCACCTGGTACTTAAGTACTCAGTTACTCTGCAATATAAGTGAAAGTTAAACGGTTGGGCAGAAAACAAAGACAGAATAATAACAATTAAACCCCTTTGAACTGGGTTCCCGATTGGTGAAGTTAAATCCCACCCGGATGTGTGGGGCTGTATGAAAAATACATAACCGCTGCAGTCGTTATTTACCATGGAGCGGATAAGTAGGAATGTAAAGCGAATACATCATGTTATCTGTCAGCTCACAAGCAATTCCACATCTGGGGTGTTTTAAGGACATTCATTTGGGTTTTTTTAAGCCAAATCTTGACTTGATGTTTTTTTTAGGACCGTAAAAAAAAAAAACTGCCATATGTAATCCAACAGAAGCAAATCTCTCCTTCTCTGCTCTGCTACCAAGTGTCGGAAAACTCAAACCATACAGAAATGAGAAGGTATGAATTTGAACTTGTCTGAAGCGGTTTCTCTACTTCCCTTACAATTGTTATTTTACATCAGCAAACACCAGCTTACAAGTAAGAGCGTTCTTGCTCAAAGTCATTATGTTCATTTGAATTGACAAACTCACAGTTTTTTTGCTGTTGTGGGAAATTGCATAATTATGCCATCATGGGTGGTAGATACCTATCTGTAAGAGAACGGATACTCCTAGATGAGTATAAATCAGAGCAAAGCCATCGTGATTTAAACAGATGTTCCACTTATATTTCAAAGTATTGCATCTAACTTAGAAACACATCAAATAAAAAGGAAGGCATGTGTAAATACGAGTCTCCAATCTTCAAAATGTGGACAAGTCGGTTAAACATTAAATACAACATAATTATTTTAATATCAGATGATTAGGTGGCATACAGAACAGAATTATCCTGTTGCAGCCAGACAGGCCTGCAAGTGATTTCTCCTGAATCAGGACTATTAGTAGCAGGACGACATATATTCTGTGCAGAGCTCAGAACGTCGTAATGAAAAAGTTTCAGTGAGTGTGTAAGACACGTACGCCCTGAACAAAACTAAATGTACAAGACACGACAAGACTAAAGACCTTTCTACACAAATATATATTAAGGAAAAATGTTTCTAAATCACATACATTTGTAAACTGAATGTATAAACGCTGTTCATCTAATGTTACCAAGTATTGTCATCCCAACTCTGTGCAAAGGACATACTTGAAAACGAGAGGAAACACCCAACGCAATATTTCCTGTTAAAACATTTATAAATAAAAATGCATGTATTAATTAAATTAATATGTGAGATATATATATGTGAGATATAATCTCTCTATATATATATATATATATATATATATATATATATATATATATATATATATATATATATATATATGCACATATATATACACATACATATATATATACATACACACACACACACACTATGTATGGAACAAAAATATGTGATGAATCGGTATTGCAAGGCAGGGAGTATACAGCATTATATAATGCACATGAAATATATATTTTTAGTAATAAGGATACAACGCCGTACCAACTAGATAAAGGCTATATTAACATATTCTAGTAAATATGTTGTATATTAAAGCACTCTTTATGAACCACACAGGGGGAAAAAGACCGACAAATGGCAATTACTAATTCAGCACTTCTACGCAGATTAGGTTCAATACAGAAAGCATTTTTAGAAAAGAATGGCAGTTTTAAGCAAACAACCCAGCTGCAGAATGTTTAGCAGGAACTTAAAATGAGATTGGGACGCTTTTCCGCCAGTATAATAAACCACAAGCTTAAAATATGGGTTTTAATCAAACTGGTATTAATGTCCTAACATTTGGAAGAATCTATGAACCGATTTATGCTGTAGAAAAACATGGCACTTCACCCTGTACAGTACTTTAATTGTAGATGTGGGGAGGGCTAGCTACAGATTTTTGGCAGAGATGTTCACATCCACGCTGCAATCCATTCGTCCAAGAAATGAACTAATATAATGTATCTACAGTATCAACCAGCGTCGCTCCGTCCCCAAACACTCCGAAGCAATGCCCGGAGACACAGCACACACGCCAAGCTGTCTTTCGGACTCGCAGGCAGCGTCTGGAATCTACTAGCACCAATTACAAAAAGGGTTTCATTTAAGATATCACCTTCATTCTAAGCAGGTGTCCAAAATTAGGTGAATCAAGCTACGCAGAACAAAGGCATGTCATCCAAACAAACCAGCTGCCCCTCCAGAATCCAATGCCTATTTACACATGCCAATTACATTCTACACAACTGTGATAAGCAGCGGTTAGATATCTAAACAGATACACAAATAATGAATTAAACTCATAATAATAATAATCTTATTTTACTGCTCAGAGTTCAAAGTGCCCTGCGAGGTTTCAAAACAGAAAGTGTCATCCACACACACTGGCAAAGGCAACTTTCCTCCACCGAGTACGCTGTCAAAAAGGCTCAAATAACATTTATATTTCTTTAACACCTTCAATGCTGGAAGAAAAAAAAAACCACAAACAACTCTGTAACCATCGATATGGCGTTATATTAACTGCAAGCGACAGAGAAGCCCAATGCTACATCCAACATGACAAAAATACACAGTAAAATACTATATTCTCTTGAAAAGGGGTAATTTAGTTTAACCCTTTGGTTAAGTTATATTAACTGGCAAGAAAATGCAATTTTAACGCCGTGATTATCCATAGCAACATGCGATATAACAATTATATATATATATATATATATATAAAAAAAAATTTAAGCGTCTGCCATGCACGTCCCATTCAATTGCAATATAAAAAACACAGGCAAAGGACACTTTAACTTACTGATTATCATCGCCAGCATCAGAAAATAAAACCAAGCGGATTGGGTTTTTTTTTTAACCCTTTCGTCACCCGCGGTTTCGCTGCCACCAATTGCAGTGCCGATAATACTATTGCAGGGCATGCAAACTGACGGAAAACTGCCGTTCCTCGTCGTGCGGCATACATAGCGCGACCCGCCCAGCGCTGAAAGGGTTACAGACTTTTCAAAGTACGTGCTAAGTCAGGGGCAGCCAACTCCAGTCCTCAAGGGACACCAACGGCTCAGGTTATCCCTGCTTCAGCACAAGTGGCTCAGTCGTTGACGGCACCACCTGTGCTGAAGCAGGGGTATCCTGTTGGTGACCACCTCTGTGTCAAGTGGATGAAATGTGTAATGATTTTCTGAGTCGAGTCTCTACCTATGTGAGTTCATGGTGTGCAGGATCTCCTCTGTAGCAGCCCGATATCCCCCCGCTGGCGACGCCTCGGCTCCCTGGCAGCTTTTCCTCCTCTTTCCCTCTCTCTGTCTGACACGCTCCCTGTCTGTCCCCCTCCCCTCTCCCTTATTCTCAGATTGATTGATTACAATCAGTGACCAATGGCTGTGACAAGCCACCATTCCTGGCTTCTGTACAGCACAGTGGAAGGTGCAGAGGCTGCAGCCAGGAGCTGAGCAGGAGGGCTCAGGAGAGGAGGGTGGAATAAGGGCACAACAGGAGCTGCAGAAATGAATGGAGGGGGGTTAAGATCAGTTCATCTGGGAGGCACAGGTACATGGCAGGGTGGGGATTTATAGGGGGTGAGCAGAGAAGGACGCGGAGGGCAAGGGAGGGACGCGGAGGGCAAGGGAGGGACGCGGAGGGCAAGGGAGGGACGCGGAGGGCAAGGGAGGGACGCGGAGGGCAAGGGGGGGACGCGGAGGGCAAGGGGGGGACGCGGAGGGCAAGGGGGGGACGCGGAGGGCAAGGGGGGGACGCGGAGGGCAAGGGGGGGACGCGGAGGGCAAGGGGGGGACGTGGGGGACGCGGAAGGCAAGGGGGGGACTGAGCATCAAACAAGGGTTTTTAATTGTAATGCCTAACCTTTTATCATTACTCCACTTGTGTTCATAATACAGAGGTTTGATTCCATTACACAAGGGCCTGTCTTGGCGACAACAAAGAGGAGTTTTATAACCTCCAAATAGTTTTAGCAAATGGGGGGGAAATACGTGACAATTAAAAAAAAAATTAAACAGAGGGGGCAATGGGTGACCCCAAAACACAAATATGAGATTTTCTGCTATTTATTATTTTAAGTCGCATGTAGGGGGTAGAAGATCCTAAACTATTTTAAAGGTAAATAAAATGGAGATTAATCCTCTAAACATTTTAAGCGCTATGAAGGGAGAGTAATTGTTTTAGGATGTGGATAGGATAAAAGAGGGGACCCCTGAATTATTTAAGGAGACTGGGGCACAGATTCCCAAAGTATTTGGATTAGATGGTAGCCCTAAAATATCGTAACCGCCTTTCAAACAATGCACTGCGAGTCCCTCTGGCACTGAAAAGGTTACGGATTGGGCGATAGGTGTGTGTGGAAGGAAAACCCTTTTAGAATTATCAATAGGGTATCACAGTATACACCATGTCACCCTATTCCCGTACACTATATTCCAAGCACACAATGATCTCTGCATCACTCTATTAACCCCACTACCCCCCCCCCCCCCCCTCTTCATCCATCCCATATAGCATCCGGTATCCATTCTTCCTGCATCCTATATTTACATGAAGGTTTTTACTTCCAATGCCAAAAGTTTCAGACCTGCTCCCTCCCACCACAAAATGCTGCATTTCTGGATTTTGCTAAGAAAACTGCCAATTGTTGTTTTTATTTCTCTCTCCACAATTCCAATAAAATAATATATCTCTTCACTGTCCATGGGATCTGCTCAGGCCTCACATTAGAGAAATGGGATTATTCTTTATAATGGGGTCCGCATACCCCCGTTCCCCTGGTGGTTGAGATGTCTGTATATACAGAACAGTATAACTGCACAATACACATCTCCCTGTGCATATTGGTGTGTGTTTCTGTTTATAGCATTGTGTGTTTCTGTTTATAATGTTGTGTGTGCATAGTATTGTATCCCAATGCATAGTGTTGTTTCTGTTTCTAGTATTGTGTGTTTCTGTGCATACTGTTGTGTGTGCATAGTAATGTTTTATCCCTGTGCATAATGTTGTGTTTCTGTTTATAGTATTGTGCCTCTGTGCATACTGTTATGCGTGCATAGTATTATTTGTTTCTGTGCATAGTATTGTTGTATCCCTGTGCATAGTGTTGTTTCTGTTTATAGCATTGTGTGTTTCTGTGCATACTGTTGTGTGTGCATACTGTTGTGTGTGCATAGTAATGTTTTATCCCTGTGCATAATGTTGTGTTTCTGTTTATAGTATTGTGCCTCTGTGCATACTGTTATGCGTGCATAGTATTATTTGTTTCTGTGCATAGTATTGTTGTATCCCAGTGCAGAGTGTTGTTTCTGTTTATAGCATTGTGTGTTTCTGTGCATACTGTTGTGTGTGCATAGTATTGTGTGTTTCTGTGTATAGTATTGTGTCTGTGCATACTGTTGTGTGTCTCTGTGCATAATATTGTTGTATTCCTGTGCATAGTGTGTGTGTGTCCCTTGCTCTGCACAGTGACCCCTTGGCCTGATGTGACATTGTGCCCCAGACTTACATCCAGCTCAAGTCTCTGCTCACAAGACACAGATGGATAGGGGGGACAGAGAGAGGAGGAGGAAGAGGGGGGACAGATAGGAGGAGGAAGGGGGGGACAGAGAGGGGAGGAGGAAGGGGGGGACAGAGAGAGGAGGAGGAAGGGGGGGACAGAGAGAGGAGGAGGAAGGGGGGGACAGAGAGAGGAGGAGGAAGGGGGGACAGAGAGAGGAGGAGGAAGGGGGGATAGAGAGAGGAGGAGGAAGGGGGGGATAGAGAGAGGAGGAGGAAGGGGGATAGAGAGAGGAGGAAGGGGGGATAGAGAGAGGAGGAAGGGGGGGATAGAGAGAGGAGGAATGGGGGGATAGAGAGAGGAGGAATGGGGGATAGAGAGGAGGAAGGGGGGATAGAGAGGAGGAAGGGGGGGATAGAGAGGAGTAAGGGGGATAGAGAGAGTAGGAAGGGGGGATAGAGAGAGTAGGAAGGGGGAGATAGAGAGAGGAGGAAGGGGGGGATAGAGAGAGGAGGAAGGGGGGGATAGAGAGATGAGGAAGGGGGCAGCTCTAGGTCTCGCTATTAATTAGCTGTAATAAATAAATGCATGCCAGGTAATCATGTTACAATGTGGCAGTAACTGCTCTGTGCGGATTGTATACTATGTATATATGATACAGTGTGTGCCAGGATATATACACTGTGTATACAGTATGATATACACAGTGTGTGCCAGGGCTCTGTAACCCGCAGCCTTTGTGTCCATCTCATGTCTCTGCTGATAATCGGGGTCATTACCTGGGATGTTCCCCCCGGAGCCGCACTCAGTCCCGTCCGAGGAGCCGGTCCATGGGGAGGTGAGGAGGGGTCGGGGGGTCGCTGCAGACAGGGCGAAACCTTCGACCCCCGGCGGGTCTCAGAGTGAGAATGATACAGAGAGAGAGAGGGGAGAATGAGCAGCCTCGATCTGGGGAGAGGCAGAGAGAGCAGTGCAGTGAGAGGGACAGCCACTGGGGTCAGGGAGCAGCGCCCAGGGATTCACTCACTCTCACTCACTGCACTCATACACTCACTCACTGCACTCATACACTCACTGCACTCACACAATGCACTCATACTCATACACTCACAGACTCATACACTCACTCATACACTCACTCACTGCACTCATACACTCATTCACTGGGGTCAGGGAGCAGCGCCCTGGGAAGCACTGCACTCATTCACTGCACCCATACACTCACTGCACTCATACTCACTGCACTTATGCACTCACTCATACACTCACTCACTAGGGTCAGGGAGCAGCGCCCAGGGAAGTACTGCACTCATTCACTCACACACTCACACACTCACTGGGGTCAGGGAGCAGAGCACAGAGAAGCACTGCACTCATACACTCACTGCATGCATACACTCACTCACTGCATGCATACACTCACCCACTGCACTCATACTCACTGAACTCATACACTTACTCACTGAACTCATACACTCACTCACTGCACTCATACACTCACTCACTGGGGTTAGGGAGCAGCACCCAGGGAAGCACTCACTCACTGCACTCATACAGTCACTCACACTGACTCATACACTCACTCACTGCACTCATACACTCACTCACTCGGGTCAGGAAGCAGCGCCCTTAGAAGCACTGCACTCATTCACTGCACCCATACATTCACTCACTGCACTCACAGACTCATACACTCACTGCACTCATACACTCACTGCACTCACACACTCACTGCACTCACTGTACTCATACACTCACTGCACACATACACTCACTCACTGCACTCACACACTCACTGCACTCACTGTACTCATACACTCACTGCACACATACACTCACTCAATGCACTCATTCACTCATTCACTGCACTCATACACTCATTCACTGCACTCATATACTCATTCACTGCACTCATATACTCACTCATACACTCACATACTCATACACTCACTCACTGGGGCCAGGGAGCAGAGCCCAGGGAAGCACTGCACTAATACACTCACTTTTGTCAGGGAGTAGAGCACAGGGAAGCACTGCACTAATACACTCACTCACGGCACTCATACACTCATTCACTCACTGGGGTCAGGGAGCAGAGCCCAGGGAAGCACTGCCCTCACACTTGCTGCACTCATACACTCACTCACTGGGGTAAGTGGGGTCAGGGAGCAGAGCCCAGGGAAGCACTGCACTCACTCACTGGGGTCAGGGAGCAGTGCCCAGGGAAACTATGCACTCATACACTCACTGCACTCATACACTCACTCACTGGGGTCAGGGAGCAGCGCCCAGGGAAGCACTGCACTCATTCACTCACTCACTGCACTCATACACTCACACACTCACTGGGGTCAGGGAGCAGAGCCCAGAGAAGCACTGCACTCACTCACTTGGGTCAGGTAGCAGAGCCCAGGGAAGCACTGCACTCACACACTCACTGGGGTCAGGGAGCAGTGCCAAGGGAAGCACTGCACTCATACACTCACACACTGCATTCATACACTCACTCACTGGAGTCAGGAAGCAGAGCCCAGGGATGCACTGCACTCACACACTGCACTCACTCACTCGGGTCAGGGAGCAGAGCCCAGGGAAGCACTCCCTCACTGCACTCACACACTCATTGGGGTCAGGGGGCAAAGCCCAGGGAAGCACTGCACTCACTCCTTACCTTGTCTCCGGCGTCAAATGATGCTGTGGGGTAATGTGACTTTGATGCTGCATTGCCCAAAGCCGACGGAGACAAGGTTTGGGAAGTTGCAGAGGCCTCACGTGATCCCCAGCATTTAATTTAAATGTCCTGTGGAAGAGCGCGTGGCCTCTGTAAGCGCCGTGCCTCCCCATGAAAATCTCGCGCCCCTCAGTTTACACACCCCTGCTCTGTGTGTGTGTGTGTGTGTGTGTGTGTGTACCCTGGCTGTGCTCAAAGCTGTGACCATGCAGCAAGCTTAAGCCTATAGGGAACCATGTTAAAAATGGTTTTTGAAGCAAAAAGTGGCACTGTGTGCTCATTTGCATGTCATTTCCCAGAATCCCTTGCTGCAGTGGAAGTGCTGTGTGCTGGGTGATAATGGGGAAAGGCGGGGTTGCAGACTTGCCTAAGACATGCAGATGAGCATACAGTTGTATTTACATATATATATATATATATATATATATATATATATATATATATATATATATATATATATATATATATATATATATATAAAGCACTGTATATACTGTGGGCTCTCCATTCATTTTTATTCACACTGATACACATACACACTCTTTCTTCACTTGCTTTCAGGAACCTTTTGACACCTCTAGCCATAAAACACATCCACACCGGGTTTAGGAACAGCACAGATAACATTCCAAGAGACACTGTTTTTAAGTTATCCTTGCTTCATTCATTGTAACATCGCCGGAAGAAGAGATCAGTGTATCTCGAAAGCTCGCACAAATAAAAGCATTTCGTTAGCCACAGAACGGTATCATCTATTTATTTTTTGATTATTGAAGCTCGGCTAACACGGTACTGATACCTCTACATATATATATATACTGTATATAAATAGTGTGTGCATATGTTTATTTATACTGCCCAACTCTATATTTATAAGGAAGACTTCCTGATTTTTTACGGAAACAATGTATCATGTTTCTCATGTCTCCCTGAAAAGAATCCCATCCTCCCAATACATGTCAGTGGAAGTGATATAGATCTCCCTCGTTTTCATCCCACATCTCAGAGAGAAGCATACATATGTTGGACCAAGAAAAAAAAAGGATTTTTGCCACACTGGACCTGTGAGTTTCAGAAGCTTCTACACTGGGACCTGAAGAAGAACCCTGTGAGTTTCAGAAGCATGTACACTTGACCTGAAGAAGAACCCTGTGAGTTTCAGAAGCTTCTACACTGGGACCTGAAGAAGAACCCTGTGAGTTTCAGAAGCATGTACACTGGACCTGAAGAAGAACCATGTGAGTTTCAGAAGCTTCTACACTGAGACCTGAAGAAGGACCCTGTGAGTTTCAGAAGCATGTACACTGGACCTGAAGAAGAACCCTGTGAGTTTCAGAAGCTTCTACACTGGGACCTGAAGAAGAACCCTGTGAGTTTCAGAAGCATGTACACTGGACCTGAAGAAGAACCATGTGAGTTTCAGAAGCTTCTACACTGAGACCTGAAGAAGGACCCTGTGAGTTTCAGAAGCATGTACAATGGACCTGAAGAAGAACCCTGTGAATTTTAGAAGCTTGTACCATGACCCTGAAGAAGAACTGTTATTTGTATTATTTGTTATTTATCTGATTGTGACGTGTATTACTACTGTGAAGAGCTATGTACATTAAACGCGCTCTATAAATAAAGACATACATACATACATACATACACTAGCTAAGTTCCCGATCGATCCGTTCTCCTGTAATCGATCGCTGAATCGAGGGTGGAAGATCATGTGACCAGGTAGTTACTAGATACAATTAGTGCACTGCTAGAGAGAGGACAAAGCTCAATAGCCAGTGCCTGTCTCAGAAAAGGAAGGGAATGTGACTTTGTAAATGGTTTCTATAGAAACAAAAATGCTTGTTACATTAGAATACATAAAAAATATCTATAACATTTTTTTTAAATGCTGCAAGTACTTTCTCATAGTACAGAACTGATTTATTTAAAAAGAACACATACAGTATGTATGATATTGCTTGAATTACAGTTTAATACAATAGAAAGCTTTATATAATATACAGTTAGGTCCGGAAACAATTGGACACTGACACAATTTTCATAGTTTTGGCTCTGTACGCCACCACAATGGATTTGAAATGAAACAACCGAGATGCAATAGAAGTGCAGAATGTCAGCTTTAATTGAAGGGGTTGAACAAAAATATCGTATGACACATTTAGGCATTACAACCATTTTAATACACAGTCCCCTTATTTCAGGAGCTCAAATGTAATTGGACAAATTAACACAATCATAAATAAAATGTTCATTTTTAATACTTTGTCGATAATCGTTTGTAGGCAATGACTGCTTGAAGTCTGGAACGCATGGACATCACCAAACGCTGGGTTTCCTCCTTTGTGATGCTTTGCCAGGCCTTTACTGCAGCTGTCTTCAGTTGTTGTTTGTTCGTGGATCTTTCTGCCTTAAGTTTTGTCTTCAGCAAGTGAAATGCATGCTCGATCGGGTTGAGATCAGGTGATTGACTCGGCCATTGCAGAATATTCCACTTCTTTGCCTTAAAAAAACTCCTGGGTTGTTAAAATACAACAAAAGGATCTGGTAATAAGCTTACAGTTATATCAGTTGTATATGTATTCTGTAATTGAAAAAAAAAAAAAACTCAATAAAACCAAAGTTATAAAAAAAAAAAAAAAAACTCCTGGGTTGCTTTCGCAGTATGTTTTGTGTCATTGTCCATCTGTAAAGTGAAGTACCATCCAATCAACTTCGCTGAATTTGGCTGAATCTGAGCAGACAATATATCCCTATACAGTTCAGAATTCATCCGGCTGCTTCTGTCTTCTGTCACATCATCAATAAACACTAGTGACCCAGTGCCATTGTAAGCCACGCATGCCCATACCATCACACTGCATCCACCGTGTTTTACAGATGATTTGGTATGCTTGGATCATGAGCTGTTCCAAGCCTTCTCCATACTTTTTTCTTCCCATCATTCTGGTACAGGTTGATCTTAGTTTCATCTGTCCAAAGAATGCTATTCCAGAACTGGGCTGGCTTTTTAAATATTGTTTGGCAAAGTCTAATCTGGCCTTTCTATTCTTGAGGCTTATGAATGGTTTGCACCTTGTGGTGAACCCTCTGTATTTGCTCTCGTGAAGTCTTCTCTTTATGGTAGACTTGGATAATGATATGCCTACCTCCTGCAGAGTGTTCTTCACTTGGCTGGATGTTGTGAAGGGGTTTTTCTTTATCATGGAAAGGATCCTACGATCATCTACCACTGTTGTCTTCCGTGGATGTCCAGGTCTTTTTGTGTTGCTGAGCTCACCAGTGCGTTCTTTTTTTTTCTCTCTGAATGTACCAAACTGTTGATTTGGCCACTCCTAATGTTCCTGCTATCTCTCTGATGGACCTGCTATCTCTCTGATGGATTTTCTTTTTTTTGCAGCCTAAACATGCCCTGTTTCACTTGCATTGAGAGCTCCTTTGACCGCATGTTGTGGGTTCACAGCAACAGCTTCCAAATGCGAATACCACACCTGAAATCAACTCCAGACCTTTTACCTGCTTAATTGATGATGAAATAACGAAGGAATAGCACACACCTGTCCATGAAACAGCTTTTGAGTAAATTGTCCAATTACTTTTGGTTCCTTGAAAAAAAGGGGGCTACATATTAAAGAGATGTAATTCCTAAACCCTTCCTCCAATGTGGATGTGAATACCCCCTGATAGACTGCACTTTAAGCCCATATTCATTATTTAACTGTAACTTGAATTTATTTTGGTACACAGCTGAAATAACAAAACTTGTATCAGTGTCACCAGGAGTGTCTGAATCAAGGTAAGTAAGGTTACAGAGGCCCTGCAGCTCCCCCGGCATTAATTTAAATGCCTTTAGGAAGCGCGCGCGGGGCCTCTGTAAACCCTGCACCCCGTGCAGCAAATCTTGCGCCCCCACTTTGTGCGCTGCTGATATAGATGCTCTAAAAACAAATTGGGGTAGTTTATTTTCTAACATAAAGCCCCCTTTTTTTACATTTCAAATTAAAGGGGAGCTGGTCAATAATATCACTACAGAATAAAAAAATTTAAAATATTGCTACTTCGTTTTCCTGACATATCACACCAACCATTAGATTGTAAGCTCTTTGGAGCAGGGACTCCTTTTCCTAATATTACTTTTATGTATGAAGTAAAGACGGGCGAAACTGCCAAAATCCGTTTCCCGGAATTTCCCGGGCTTTACATTCAGAATCCGTTCCGCGGTGTAAAATCCATTTCCCGGGGTTTACATTCAGAATCCGTTCCGCAGTGTAAAATCCGTTCCGTGGTGTAAAATCTGTTTCCCGGAATTTCTCAGGCTTTCCCCAGGTATGCGTGTCATAACATTTTTGCACATGCATATATGGCTAATTGGAACTTGTTGAAATGCATATGCATGTCAGCACATTTCTGCGCATGCATGTATGTCTAATTGGAACTTGTTGAAATGCATATGCGTGTCAGCACATTTCTGCGCATGCGTGTATGTCTAATTGGAACTTGTTTAAACGCATATATGCATGTAATCACTTCTGCACATGCGTGTATGTCTAATTGGAACTTGTTGAAACGCATATGCGTGTATGGCTAATTGGAACCTTGTTGAAACACATGCGTGTCATCACATTTACGAGCATGTGTGTCATTATGTTCCTAATTTAATTAATGCACAGTAAGATACAGTAAGTGCATTTCCTCACGGAGTCGCTACAGTTTATCTAGATAGTAAAAAACTCTTTTATTTTCTAGATTTATATATTATTTTGTACATACTGTACAGTAATGTATTCTGTACAGTTTATCAATTACACGGTTTTATATATTGAAATGGCCAAAGAACTTTAGGTATTGTACTACTGTAGGTGTATAGACAGTAAAAACATGAACACACCAAAAAGTATATTTAAAGAATGAACATTTTTATTTGTACAAGATAATAAAGGAAAAAGGAATAATACAAAAATACAACATTGCCTCTTCAAACTTTACAATCGTGTCTTTTTCTTATTCATAATGGCTGCTGCTTCTTGGACATCTGGGTCTGGAAAGACAGAGACAATATTCTATATTATCAAGTTTACAGCATGATCTACTGTACGCCAAGAGTCACTGATTTATTGTAATTGGCTACTCATACAAGACTTATTCAACCAGTGTGTATTATTGCTGCTACAGTATACTAAGTATTAGACTCTCAAGTTAGTATTGCCACAACAATATTACATTCTATTGGGGAAAATGTTACTGTGTATTCTCGCCTAAAAGGAGCTATAATCAAATTGTATCCAACAAAATTATGCATTCTACTGTAACAATAAGCATTAAGTTTTGCTAGAGGTTTACATTAGGTTTTTGGGGGTTTGGGGGGATTGGAACACGGTGTCTTACCTGGCAGTATTGCTGGGGGCGTTTCCTGCACCAAGAGGGGAGTACTTCCTGCACGTTGTCTTCGCCCAGCTCCAGACATGCAATACAGAAATAGGAAAAAAGTATTATACCATGACGCCAGTACAGTCCATTATTATACAGTATCTTCTGCTTTTTGGGGGTTTGGAGTAGACAAAGCATGCATGACATGGGGTACAGCACTTTACATTAGGACTAGAGGTTTACATTAGGTTTTTAGGGGTTTGGGGGGAAGGGACTTGGCATCCATGGATTGGAGCACTGTGTCTTACCTGGCAGTATTGGTGGGAGAGTTTCCTGCACCAAAGGGGTGGGGATTTCCTGCCCATTGTCTTCGCCCAGGTCCAGACAGGCACATGCAAAACCGATGTAGGAAAAAATTATTATACCAAGCCTTAAAAGCATTAAACAATGAAACAATTTAAAACAATCAACTGTCTTTTTTTTTAGATTAAAAACATTGGCGGCGCATCTATATTTTAAAATACATTTATAACTAGGAGTTACCAGTCATCAATCAAGTCGAAGGACTTCCAGGAAAGAGCCCTTGTATGCCTCAAAAGGCCATACATGCTCAAGAAGAGTAGTAACACTAAAATAGCGATAATTTACGTGAGTTAGACACAATGAGGGACTAGATGGGAAGTGGCCCCTCTCTCCTTCAATGTATCCACCAGGGCTCTTACTAACAAAATTAATAAACATATACATACATTTGTCACATATAAAGGATGGGATTAACACAATAATAAGGAACAATTAAAGGAAAAAATTAATTAATACTTGATACTTTGAAGAATGTCCTAAATCGTGTTCCCACATGTATAGAGTCCAGTCACGAAAAAATATGGGTATGCAGCTTCTTTGCGTCTGGAACCAACCTCGGAACCAGAAGAAACTAGAGACAAGGGAAACAAAAAAGAAAAAAGCGCAAGGCCCATAGAGTAGTATAGTTAAGTTTATACACAATTAAAAACGGTTATAAACACTTACAACAATGTAGTTGTTACAAGCACTTCAGGTACTGAGATAGACCGCAGGAACAGAGGCACGTTGCTCGTCTGTTTGTCGGGGTTGTGTGAGTCCTGGCCCTCTTCCTCCTCTCGAACGGCGAACTGTTACACTTCCGCGTCAGGTAACTCGTGACGCCGGCGTGTGTCATCGAACGGTGGCTGACCTGCGGGCGGTCTCCAATTCCCTCTCCAAACACGGCGGTCAGGAAACTCTGCAATCTGGGTCTTCACAGCAGCCTAGTGTAGGCTCACTGGCAACCAGAGCAATGTCAGCCCTACGCGTTTCGAGAACTGTGTTCTCTTCGTCAGGGGCACTGTCATTGCTGGTTGCTTTCTGTTACTATATATAGAGTGCTGCATTAATTAATTATATAACGCAATAAATTGATCTGATCTAATCAATGCCATATTGGTGTATGCTTCCAGTATCCTCATAAGAATACATGTCTGAGAATGGACCAGAATAATTAATAATTGTTTAGTCAATTAATAATTGAACAAGGGAAAAAAAGTAAAAGGAGATTAAAACTGCTAAAGTATCCTATTTTTATTTTCAAATTTATACAATAAAAATAGGATACTTTAGCAGTTTTAATCTCCTTTTACTTTTTTTTCCCTTGTTCAATTATTAATTGACTAAACAATTATTAATTATTCTGGTCCATTCTCAGACATGTATTCTTATGAGGATACTGGAAGCATACACCAATATGGCATTGATTAGATCAAATCAATTTATTGCGTTATATAATTAATTAATGCAGCACTCTATATATAGTAACAGAAAGCAACCAGCAATGACAGTGCCCCTGACGAAGAGAACACAGTTCTCGAAACGCGTAGGGCTGACATTGCTCTGGTTGCCAGTGAGCCTACACTAAGCTGCTGTGAAGACCCAGGTTGCAGAGTTTCCTGACCGCCGTGTTTGGAGAGGGAATTGGAGACCGCCCGCAGTTCAGCCCCCGTTCGATGACACACGTCGGCGTCACGAGTCACCTGACGCGGAAGTGTAACAGTTCGCCGTTCGAGAGGAGGAAGAGGGCCAGGACTCACACAACCCCGACAAACAGACGAGCAACGTGCCTCTGTTCCTGCGGTCTATCTCAGTACCTGAAGTGCTTGTAACAACTACATTGTTGTAAGTGTTTATAACCGTTTTTAATTGTGTAAAAACGTAACTATACTACTCTATGGGCCTTGCGCTTTTTTCTTTTTTGTTTCCCTTAACACTAAAATAGCGCCTCACTTCTTCCATAATTGTGTTCCTTAAATTTGCAGGACCACCCTTGTATTTATTGCCTTCATAATTGACATTGTGGGTCCACTCCCTGTACTGCTCAAAACTGACGTGTTTAAAGATGAACATGGCAAATTTCTGAGGTAGACCACCGCATCTGATCTTGTATTTATCCCGGATGCTCTGGGGCAGTTCTCTCAACAAGATAAAAAAAAAAAACAGAAAACACAGCGCACAACGCTCATAGTGCATTAAATGATATCTTTAGTAACCAAAGTAAAAGGTAAGTATTGTGCGTACATAAAGGTTAAATTAAACAAGCATTTCTGGGTTATATGTTACCCAACACCAACGGACGCCTGTGATGGTCTCGTGGCTCTCTCCTTCTCACTCCGACAACCTCGGTGTAGGGCCTGGAAAAGTCTCCACTCCAATCGCTGGTATTTTAGCCTCTCGCCTTAGGGTGAGGCTAGTGCAATCTCAGCAGTCCAGAAAACGACCTCCGCTTGTCTGTGTTATGCCCGTCACTGCATCAATCTCCTTTGCAACGGAGCAGCGGGGCGCACGCTGTTTCGGCGTCCTGGTTGAACACTTCCGGGTCTGTGACGTCACAAAAGCCGCGAGACTTCGTCGCAAGTCTTACGAGACACCGGATCAGTTCTCTGGGAGTGCTGGGATACAGAGGGTTCGCAATGTTCTTAGTCCAACGCGTTTCGAAACCGCATGGGTCTCTGATGAAGACTCGGTGTCTCGTGTCTCGTAAGACTTGCGACGAAGTCTCGCGGCTTTTGTGACGTCACAGACCTGGAAGTGTTCAACCAGGACGCCGAAACAGCGTGCGCCCCGCTGCTCCGTTGCAAAGGAGATTGATGCAGTGACGGGCATAACACAGACAAGCGGAGGTCGTTTTCTGGACTGCTGAGATTGCACTAGCCTCACCCTAAGGCGAGAGGCTAAAATACCAGCGATTGGAGTGGAGACTTTTCCAGGCCCTACACTGAGGTTGTCGGAGTGAGAAGGAGAGAGCCACGAGACCATCACAGGCGTCCGTTGGTGTTGGGTAACATATAACCCAGAAATGCTTGTTTAATTTAACCTTTATGTACGCACAATACTTACCTTTTACTTTGGTTACTAAAGATATCATTTAATGCACTATGAGCGTTGTGCGCTGTGTTTTCTGTTTTTTTGTGTGCTTATAGGGGGGACTAGAGCCATCCCTGGTGTCACAGCTGCAGACGCTCCATCTATTTCCATTTACACACAAGGTCACCCATTTTATTGTATCACATTTATCACGTCACTGATTTATTGTTGTTGCGCACCTTTTCCTTGTCACCTCTCAACAAGATGTCTGGGAGCATTAAGTTGCGGCCCCGGTGCCTGTTCTGCACGTGAGCCCGTGAGACTGGTGGCGTGTGCAGCCGAATTCCCCGGTCTGCAGAGAGCTGCAGGGGGAAAGACAGGTATGGGGGGGCATGTGATGGGGGCACGGCTGTGATATCACCCGGTAGGTTCGCCCTCATTGGCTGAACTGCCAGGGGTGTGGCCTAGCGCTTCGTCGCGACTCCTGAACTCAATTTTCTTGAGAGCAGGAGTTTCTGTCGGCGCAGCTCGGCGGCTCCCCTCGCAACAGGCCCAGCCCCATTGTGGGGCGACTCTTGTCCCTGCAGCGTTCGTCACAGTGGGTGCTGCAGAACCAGCAGGGACCTGGCCTTACAGGTCCAATCCTGGGTGCTGTAGCTGGTGTGCTTCTGGCAGCGGGCGGGGGTAGATGGTCTGGGAGGATGCTTTCTTCCTGTCGTGGGCTTACCGGAGTTGTCATCTCCTCCACCAGAAGGCTATACGTGTATTCTTCAGATGGAGGGGTGGAGCGTGGGGGGTCCTGTTGTGTGTTTGGCACCGTGAAGGTAAAATCCAGCAATTGAGAGGGTGCACGGGGGGAGAGGGGGAGAGGGGGTTATGTATTTCCTCCATGGGAGAATAAGGTGCCTCCAGGCCACCCTCCTGCTCCTGCATCAGATATACAGGGACAAGGACTCCAAGCAAAGAATAGAGCCCCGCGATGTTCCTCTCAATTCTATCCAGACGAACACCCATGCACCTATCGATATTCTCCATGGTCTCCAAAAGAGGATCCATCTTGGCCTTCATTCAGTCCCTGTATTGCTCTGTTGAGTTGTCAGTGAAAGCGACATCACTGAAAACATCCAGCATGCGGGTGACTATGCTGGATCTGGTGCAAGGAGTGCAGGTGTCACCCAGGCAAACATCTGCGTGGATGGGTGTTGGAGCAGGTAAGCTGGGGGTTTCCGGACGGGCATCGGCTTGGGTGGGTGCTGGAGCAGGTACGCTGGGGGTTTCCGGATGAGCATCAGCGTGGATGGATGCTGGAGCAGGTAAGCTGGGGGGTTCCGGACAAGCATTGGTGGATAATGGGTCAGAGTGGGTGAATGTTTTGGAAGCGGTGGCCGTTGGCGATGGCAGTGAAAAGTCTGGGACGTCCGATTCGGCTTCGGTGGGTGCGGGGGGACTTCTGGTGCCCAGCCAAACAGTTTGAATGAAGTTTAGTTTGGCCATTTTCTTCTTCACATAATAAGGACCAGGCTTCTTTGCCTTGGGAGTCTTCCGAACATTTTCTTTATTAACCTTTGGCTTTGGCTTGGAAACAGCTTCAGCCTTTTGCTTTCTCGTGGTCGGCACAGCAGAAGAAAGCAGTTTCCTGTGCCCGTAGAAGCGGGGAAGATCCATGGAAGCAGATGGAAGAATGCATGATACAGTATCTGGACAAGAGCTCGTTAAGATAGAGATCAGTGCGTGGGAGGCTATGCAATTTGGGTCACCTTTTATGCATGGACACGATTTGCAGGTGTTAAAAGTGGGCGTACAGTGCTTAAGCTGTCGAGCGAGGTCCATCACATTGTATAAAAACACCACTGCATATGTTGATTCAATGCACATTGAATATACATCGAATATACATTACTCTGTGCTTGATTTATTTTCTAAAGCAGCAATGCTGAGGAAAATGATTTCAAAGGATCTCAGCAAGAGAATACAGGACAAGTACAAGAAAGGACACAGAATTTTACAGATCCAAGGCTGGTTAGTTTCTTCGGGCCTTGGTTTAGCAAAAAACACTGATAGCTATCATGCCCATGATAAGGCATAAAGTTTAAAGCGGAGTCCCCCAGTAACAGCAAAGTAAGTATTTTTGTTTTCATTTGGTAATTACTGTATTACAGTACTTGTACTGTATGTGCTTGTTGCATATCCAAATGCATATTTTTGTTTAGTTATTTTCTTTTAATTTATTTTAGAATACTGTATACTGTACAATTACATGTATTTGTTATGAATTATTTTTGGGCCTAACGAATTGTTCTCTTTTCCTTTAAACTGTAGCACAGCAAAGCGTCTGGTGGACGAAATCAGTGAGGCTAATGATGAGCGCTGTGCAGCAAGAGTCAAGACTGTTCTAGAGAACAGTCACAATATCACAGCATCTGAAACTAGCATAAGGATGATGAGACGCCAATTGGGATGGAAATATGGACGTGTAAAGTAAGTCTTACTGTAATAATGTACAGTATATTGCAATAGTATGCAGAGTGGTTGATACAGGGTTGATACTGTACTGTAATTACTGTGCAATAATTAGGACAGTACAGCTAAAGTGTTGTACAGTACTGTACTTTAGGTAACAGTGTGGTTTTCCTGTACTGTCCCTGTAAAATTCTTCCTTATCATTACAGAGCGTATCCTATGATAAGGGAGGCCAACAAGATAAAACGAGTGGACCAAGCACGGGTATGGATCGAAAGAGGCAAGACTTTTCAGAATGTCATCTTTTCTGATGAGACAACTGTAGCTCTTGAGAGATTCGCCACTTTTGCATTCCACAAAAAAGGACACCTATCTCTGAAGCCGCAGTCCAAGCACCCATTGAAGATGCATGTGTGCGGTGCGATCTCTAGATGAGGACGAGGATGCGTAATCATCTTTGAGGGTAAAATAATGCACAAAGTCACATGCTGTAGCCTTGTACACTGTACAGTACAACTGTGGTGTATTTTGTACCCTAATGTTAAATTTTTCTTCTATTGTTCCAGGAATCATGGATAAAGTATTTTTCCAAGAGCAAATTGTCCCCCGTATTGTTGAATACA
Organism: Ascaphus truei; assembly: GCF_040206685.1. Lineage (NCBI taxonomy): Eukaryota > Metazoa > Chordata > Amphibia > Anura > Ascaphidae > Ascaphus > Ascaphus truei. The sequence continues at coordinate 36,842,402 of NC_134494.1, forward strand.
TTAAGCCTGATTTCCCATCTGGTGGACATCATTTCTTCCAGGACAATGACCCTAAACATACGGCCTCTACTTCTTCCTATATTCTTGCGAGCGGTATCAACCGGTTTAAGACGCCACTGGAGTAAGTTCTCCAGTGTACTGTACTGTACATTAACTTTTTCTCATTCATTTAAACTGTTTTTATCTGTTCAACTAATTCACCATTTCCCCCCCCCCTCCCATTCCAGATCACCTGATATGAATCCAATCAAACTGGTGTGGCATGCGATGAAGGATCATATACGAAAGGTTGTGAAACCGTCCAAAAAGGAAGAATTAATACAAGGAATAGTTAGTTTCTGGAACGACATACTCACAGTGCAAAGATGCACCAACTATATTGATCATATTTCAAGCGTGTTGGCCGTTATTTTACAGCGTAATGGGAGTGCCACCGGAATGTAGTAAGGTAAGTACTGTACAGGTACAGTAAGTATAGTACAGGTAAGTATGGCACTCAAAATAACCATTTTCATCATTGTATGTCTGCGCTTACTCTCCACTATATATTATGTACAGTACATTTGTATTACACATGTGTGTACTGTCTTACTTATTAAGATAACAGAGCATAGGGGAATAGGGAACAATCCCCTAACTGGTGCTACAAATGTCACTATGTGGTTTATCAGTATGTTAGGTAAATCTGGAATCCATATAGCATGAAGTAACACATATATCCAGGTGCACCATGAAGTGTGGAAATAAAGGTAATCTCACTCCTATTAAAGCCCCATAAAGTAAGACCAGAGGGGGGGTCTGACTGTGCTGACAAGGGTAAGTGAAGGGAAGACAACACTCACACTGTATGAAAGCACATGCCTCTACCCGGCGGTCTGGGCGGCTGAAGGGTAGTGAGAAGCACACTGGCTAGCAAAGGAAGTTCCTTGATAATAAATAAATAAATTAACTCATGATCACGGCGTCAGCTGGATCCCGATAAGGCGTGCTTCAGTCCAGGTAATTGCAGCAAAAGTTTCAGAGAAAGGGCTGATTACAGCAAGTGATAGGGCTGGAGGCAGGTTACCAATAAAAAAGTTTTTATTAATTGAGCAACATAACAGCAGACAGATGCAGGGTCCTCTGACGCGTTTCTCGCCTGTCACAGGACTCTACAGTACTTTAGTTCAACAGGCAAAAATCAAAGCTTGAGAAATAATTAATCGCTTTGGGGGAGGTGTCAATAAGCAGTTGAATTCCCTTCTGCTATGCTTTGTGAGGGGGAAGGTGCAACTTTGCCAGTCCGAGTGTGCAGGATAATACACTGTAGTTCAAAAACATCATTTGAACAGTTTTACAATAAAGGTTCACTGGATTACATGCTGTAAATACCATGGGTGTGTGTCTGAGATATTTCCATAAACAGTATGAAAAGCAGAGCAAGTCTAGCAAAAGTTGAAAGTATTGAATAATAAATATAGAATAAAAGCTATTAATATTTATTTTTGTGTTTTTTTAGCAGAATTAATTACACATGCAAGTCTACTGTAATTATACTGCAAAATGCAACATCATTGCTATCATCACAACTGTTTTATTTTATCAATGTAAAAATGAATTGAATATGAAAACATGGCATCATACTGTATAAGGTTTTGTATAAAGCTTACAATTATAATGTGTTGTGCCGGGATAACAATGTAGAAAAAAGCCCACAGCATTGTGTTTTAGAGCTTTTTGTTATGATACGCCTACATTTGATAACGTCTTCAGCGTCTTCAAGGACCAAGGTCGATTCACAATGGATCACTGTGGTAGACTTGGTTTTTATCTGGTTTTAAACACCTGCAAATTGCAGTATATAACTGGACAGTACTATCCACTGGTTAGTGCAAAGAGAATTCATTCATTTCTGCCATCTGGCGGATACGCGAAGAACTGCACCCAAAGAAATCAGAATCCAGGTAATTCAAAGAAATCAACAACGGTAAACTCAGATGTGACTGGTGTGATTAGCGGCATTCACGGCAGCGTTCACAGAAGAATAACGCGTGAATGCCGCGTGGAATACAGCAGAGTTCACGAAAACGGCTCCGTGAAATGTTCGAATAACGTCTGCTGCATCTGTATAAAATTACTCGTAATCCAGGTTTTTTTTTTTTACCTGCATCTGCCCACTTGTTTCCTTCGCACGGAGAGTGACTAGCCGTTTTTACCGGATATTCAAGAAATCAATAAGCAATATGATGAGTCAGTACAAATATACAAATGTAGTGATCAACAGATAAAACTATACTATATTTAAAAAAAAAGGAATTGATCTTCAATTTTCTCCTTCTTCGTGAAAAGCACCAACTCCCAGAGCTGCACTTTCATTTCACTCAGTTCTGTTTTCATTAGGACAAAAAGTGTGGGTGAAAATGCTCTGGAACAGGGGTGGTCAACGCCAGTCCTCAAACCCCCAACAGGTCAGGTTTTCAGGATAGCCGAGCTTCAGCACAGCTGGTTCAACCAGTCCCTGCTTCAGCACACGTGGTTCAATCAGTCCCTGCTTCAGCACAGGTGGTTCAATCAGTCTCTGCTTTAGCACAGGTGGCTTAATCAGAGGCTCACTCTTTGACCGAGCCACTGATTGAGCCACCTGTGCTAAAGCTGTGATATCCTGGAAACCTGTCCTGTTGGGGGGGGCTTCGGGACCGGTTGAGCCCACCTGCTCTAGACATATCGGTACAATTACAGTCTCCATTAGGAGGCACGTTTAATAACTTGATATTTCACTTTTCTCCCGATGGGTCTCAAAATGCTTCATAAATATAAGACCTAGACCTATAGCTAGGACCAAGAAGCTTACAATCAATTTTTGGTGCCCAAGCTGACTAACACCAGGATTTGAACCGTGCGCCCCTGTTTCACAGTCAGTATCATTGTGTTCAGAGCCTGCGCTGTTCCTCACTGAGCCGCTCCTCCAGCCCTGCACATTATTCTGTAATGTGGCGTGACACCCTGACCTTAGCCACGAAACGCCGGGAGATGAGAAGTTATGAGTCGGTGACCCAGGACTCTGCCTCCCTCTTGCATTTCTTAACACAGATAAGGACTAGTTCTTTGTCAAATCTGCAGGTACTATATGCTGAAATGAATCAGAAGTAGCGTGACATACTCGTTTGCATGTCATTACCCAGACTCCATGGCTGCAGTGCAAGCATTTCATGCTAAGAGATCATAGGGAAAAGCAGGGTGAATGTGCTCACAAGTGTTCCTTTTAGTCACCAAATACTATATGAAACGCATAAGGACTGAAGTTTAAAATGGAGGGTTCTTCGCAGTTCCAGAACCCCGACCCGTAAGACACAGCACCTACAGTAGCAACGCAAAATGGGATGTGATACATTTATTGACTATTTTTTAACCTCTCTGCTTGAATACAGGGGTTCAAGCAGAAATGGAGGGCTACCCCTTATTTAAGTCAATGTGACGGAGATAATATAATGTTAACCCATTTCTCTGCCAGAGGCAGTGAAGAAGGGAAATAAAAATGCAACGCTGAATTACACAGACGTATAGAGACCCACTTCCTTCTCTCTGAATCCAGCCAGCGGATTCTGCTTTTCTCTCCCCGAGGATAAAAAAAAAAAAAGAATTCCTAAAACACATTAAAAAAAATATGACAAATCATTGGTTTCACTAACTAAGTACTAATAACTTCTCTTGACAGCAAATCTATAGTGTCTAACAACGGAGAATATATAGCGCTGATTGGTGTTCGAATCTACTATTAATTACTTCCAATGCATGCGACACTGCAGCCGACAAGTAAATAAATTAATCTTGACCTTAATCAATAGAACGGGGCAGGGTTATCGCGTGAATGGCCAACGGCTTCTTATTGGATAGTTTTTTTGGATTGTGCTTCTTAAACCACCCAAACCGTAGTACTTGGTACAGACCGTTCATTAAGGCAGGGGGTGCACAACACCATTCCTCAAGGGCCACCAACTGGTCAGGGTATCAGGATATCCCAGCTTCAGCGCAGGTGGCTCAATCAGAGGCTCAGTCTTTGACTGAGCCTCTGATTGAGCCACCTGTGCTGAAGCAGGGTTTGAGTGAACCACCTGTGCTGAAGCTGGGATATCCTGAAAACCTGACATGTTGGTGGCCCTTGAGAACTGGAGTTGGCCACTCCTGCAATAAGGGGATCACCATTGTAACATCAGTGTAACCCGCCTGCCAAGCGGGAGCACAAATAAGGCACCAGTGTTATGCAGTTAAACATATCCCACTCAAATTTGTTTAGCTGCACGGAAACCCGATACGCGACTCTATTGCCATTACATACATCCGTGTCACTGCCACATAAAAGAGCAAAGGTGCTATTATTTTGGTTTCTTTTTATTGCCCTATATGGGGGAGCGATGGATCAAGGTCTCCCCGCTGCAAAAGGGGGTGCAGAAATTAGCGCCAGATTTATCAAAGAAAAACTCCAATTGAAAAGGATTTTAAATATATATATATATATATATATATATATATATATATATATTTGGAGCTATCATTTGCCCCAGATTTGCACCAGGGCCCATATATCGATATATATAAAATTGAAAATCTTGGTTGTGTGTCTGGAGACCATTTGATTGGTCCGTCGGTCCGCCTGCCCTCCCATGGCTCTCATTGGCTGGTGTGTCTGCCCCCCTGTGTCTCGCCCCCCCACGGCTCTCATTGGCCGGTGCTCTAGCCCACTGTTACATTCACAAACCACACCGCATACCCGCATCCTCACACACTCCACGCCTTTGAGCCCGGTCACCCTTCCCCGGCACTCACCCTACCTCACCCTTCCCTGGTGCTCACCCTTCCCCGGCGCTCACCCTTCCCCGGCGCTCACCCTTCCCCGGCGCTCAGCTTTCCCCGGCGCTCACCCTTCCCCGGTGCTCACCCTTCCCCACCCTTCCCCAGCGCTCTCCCTTCCCCATCTCTCTCCCTTCCCCGGCACTCTCTCTCCCAAAGAACGCTCCCACTCCCCCCCCCCCCCAGAGCATGCTCTCTCCGGCTCTCACCTCCCACAGGCTGCTCCCCCAGCTCCCCATCCCCAAGAGCGCTCCACCGGCTCTCTCCGCCTCTCCCTTCACCGGCTCCTACCTGCAGCGTGGGAGGACGTGAAGGACATGTTCAACGCCGGGCCGGGAGCTGTATGGGCCGGTGGGGCACAGCACCTCCTCACCGAAGCGTCTCAGCTCCGCCTCGCCGGCAGTAACGGACACCGCCGAGGAGCCTGAGGTGGAGGAGGAGGGCGGCCGGTACCCGGAGGAAGAGGAGGAGCGCGGCCGGGTGCGAGGTGAGGAAACGCAGGGGAAGGGATCTTTCACACGTCCCTGCCTTTTAATTGAAACAATATTCTGCACTCTTATACAGTTTATGATTATTAGTACCCAGGTTCTTCACCTGGTTCAGTGATTCTGATTGAGTGCTGGGTTATTAGAAGTATCTGCTATTGCTTTGAGCTGCTGCATGTTTTTTATATTGTTTTTCATTTTTATGGCTGTATTTTTGTATTGTGCTATAGTATTAGGCGATACCTTTTTTATTTGGACTAACAATACTGTAGATATTATAAGATGAGCTTTTGAGAGTTCCCCTCTCTTCCTCAGGTCAGCGATACAGATTTACAGACTATTCCAGGAGTTTGACACATGAAATCGCTGTAAATCAGTATCACTGACCTGAGGAAGAGAGGTATCCGGATTACAAATCAGCATAGTAGTGGTATTGTCCTTCTGACACACTGGAGTAAAGTCCTGGTCTCCCTTGATATACTCTATTAATAATATATAATATATATATATATATATATATATATATATATATATATATATATATATATATATATATATACAGTGTTCGACAATTCATTATAACTACTCGCCCGCGGAGAGTGGATTTAGGCCGCTGGCGAGCCGTTGCTGCGGCTCTATTAATTCCCCTGCTCGCGCCAAAATGTTCAAAATTTTTTTTTTAAATAAATAAATAATTCCTCTCCCTGATTGGTCTGACGGGGAAGAGGGCCGGCTGGCAGCTCTGGGTCAGCCTCTCTCTCCCCCCTCCCTCTGCCAGCTCTGGGTCAGCCTCTCTCTCCCCCTCGCCCTCTGCCCCCTGCCAGGGGCGGGAGGAGCAAGAGAAGCGCTTCCCCTCCGTCCCACGCTCCTTTGGGTCCCGCGCGGGCAGGTTAATGCTGCAGGCTGACAGCTCTGTATGCACACAGGTAGTGCGCGTGCGCACGCGCGAGCAAAGTTCGTCAATTTCCCCCGCAGGCCCCCCGATGTCCCCCGCAGGCCCCCACGTGCACTCCATTTCCCCCGCAGGCCCCCCGATGTCCCCCGCAGGCCCCCACGTGCACTCCATTTCCCCCACAGGCCCCCACATACCCCCGATTTCCCCCACAAACCCCCCAATGTCGCCCGATGTTCCCTGCAGGCCCCCCAATGTCTCCCGATGTCCCCCGCAGGCCCCCACGTGCACTCCAGTTCCTCCGCAGGCCCCCCAATGTCGCCCGATGTCCCCCGCAGGCCCCCACGTGCACTCCATTTCCTCCGCAGGCCCCCCAATGTCGCCCGATGTTCCCCGCAGGCCCCCACATACCCCCGATTTCCCCCGCAAGCCTCACAATGTCGCCCAATGTCCCCCGCAGGCCCCCCAATGTCCCCCGCAGGCCCCCCAATGTCACCCGCAGACCTTGATGTCGCCCCCCAGGCCCAAGATACCCACATACCTCTGGTGAGTGGGACTCCCGGCTCCATTTCTTGTAGTGTGTGTGTGTGTGTGTGAGTGTCTGTGAGTGTGTGTCTGCCTGTGTGAGTGTATGTGTCTGTGAGTGTATGTGTCTGTGAGTGTCTGAGTGTGTGTCTGCATGTGTGAGTGTATGTGTCTGTGAGTGTGAGTGTATGTGTCTGTGAGTGTATGTGTCTGTGAGTGTATGTGTCTGTGAGTGTATGTGTCTGTGAGTGTATGTGTCTGTGAGTATGTGTCTGTGAGTGTGTGTCTGAGTGTATGTGTCTGTGAGTGTATGTGTCTGTGAGTGTATGTGTCTGTGAGTGTATGTGTCTGTGAGTGTTTGTGTTTGTGAGTGTTTGTGTGAGTGAGTGTGTGTCTGAGTGTGTATGTGTCTGTGAGTGTATGTGTCTGTGAGTGTATGTGTCTGTGACTGTGTGTCTGTGAGTGTGTGTCACCCTCTCCCTGTGTCACCCTCTCCCTATGTCGCCCTCACCCTTTCCGTCACCCTTT